>NC_138373.1:153815011-154013058 GCF_054177405.1 Leptonychotes weddellii
ATTTTATTTATTTATTTGACAGAGAGAGACACAGTGAGAGAGGGATCACAAGCAGGGGGAGTGGGAGAGGGAGAAGCAGACTTCCTGCTGAGCAGGGAGCCCGATGCGGGGCTCGATCCCAGGACCCTGGGATCATGACCTGAGCCGAAGGCAGACGCTTAAAGACTGAGCCACCCAGGCGCCCCGCAAACATATTCTTTTTAAAAGTATTTTGAGAGGGATGCCTGTGTGGTTCAGTTAGTTAAGCATCTGCCTTTGGCTCAGGTAATGATCTCGGGGTCCTGGGATCGAGCCCTGCATTGGGCTCCGTGCTCCACGGGGAGCCTGCTTCTCCCTCTCCCCCTCTCTGCCTGCCGCTCCCCCTGCTTGTGCACTTGCTCTCTCTGACAAATAAATAAAATCTTTAAAAAAATACTTTGATAGACTTTTTGAATGCTTTTTTTTTTTTTAATTTACTTGAGAGAGAGAATGAGAGAGAGAGAGAGAGACCACATGAGAGCGGGGAGGGTCAGAGGGAGACGCAGACTCCCTGGTTAGCAGGGAGCCTGATGCGGGACTCCATCCAGGGACTCCAGGATCATGACCTGAGCCAAAGGCAGTCGCCTAACCAACTGAGCCACCCAGGCGCCCTTGAATGCTTTTATTTATTCGTCTATGTGGGGTCATGAAAGCACATTGCCCGTCAGGCTGTACTTGTGGTTAGACTTTAGGGCACTGGGGCTCCCCATTCCTGCTGGGTGTTCGTTACCAGCCACCCAGCACTTCTCTGGCCAAGAATCCTCGAATGTGTTGCTCTCAGCTGGTGGTTGATACCTCTGTTTTTGTCTGCTTGCCACAGGTGGGGAGAGAGGAAGTCTGTCACATTTCTGCTTCACATGAGTCCCCCAGCCAGTTTTCCTGATTGGGTTCTGTCCTGCTCCCCAGACCTATCACTTTGATGAACAGTCAGAGACCCCCAGGGACCTTCCACCTTTCACGACGATGCTCTCTGCCTGTATTTAGTGCTTTCATGTCCTCTGCCAACCTCCTCCTTCCGCCTTCCATTATTGAGGGATTCCTTATAGCTTCTAGTGTACCAGGCATCACCTTTTGTTGTCCGGTGCTATTATGGATTTATTTTCAGATCTACATTCTTTTACCTCTGTGGTGTGAGGTAGGAGAGAGAGGCAGTGTGCAGGTGGCAGGCTGGTGTCTGGGCCCAGGGACCACTGAGAACCTTCCTATTGTCCTGACACTGAAAGCTGACTCGGCTCACATAGAATTCTTGAGTCACAGTCATTTCCCCTCAGAACTCTGTAGAACGTTACTCCACTCTCCGCTGGCAGTTAGTATTGCATGTGGCAATTCTGATACCATTCTGAGTCTTTGTTCTTTTTAGGTAATCTGGTTTTCCCCTCTGCCTTAATGTTTTCTTTTCTTTCTTTCCTTTTTTTTTAAGATTTTATTTATTTATTTATTTATTTATTTATTTATTTATTTTTTAAGATTTTATTTATTTATTTGACAGAGAGACACAGCAAGAGAGGGAACACAAGCAGGGGGAGTGGGAGAGGGAAAACAGGCTTCCCGCGAAGCAGGGAGCCCGATGTGGGGCTCGATCCCAGGACCCTGGGGTCATGACCTGAGCCGAAGGCAGACGCTTAACTACTGAGCCACCCAGGCGTCCCACTTTACTCTTTTTAAAACCAACTTTATTGATGTATAATTGGCATACAGCAAACTGTTGATATTGGTATTTGATAACATATACTTGTGAAACCATCATCACAATTAAGAGAATGAGCATATCTATCACCCGTAAAAGCTTCCTCGTGTGCCCTTGTAATCCCTGCACCCCATCTCTCCCTCTTTGGAGCTCCATCCCAGACAACCATTGATCTGCTTTCTGTCATGAAAATGTATTTGCATTTTGTAAAATTTTTTATAAATGGAATCATACAGTATGTATCCTTCTCTTGTTTTTTTTAAAGATTTTATTTATTTATTTGACAGAGACAGTGAGAGAGGGAACACAAGCAGGGGGAGTGGGAGAGGGAGAAGCCGGCTTCCCGCCGAGCAGGGAGTCCAATGTGGGGCTCGATCCCAGGACCCTGGGATCATGACCTGAGCCGAAGGCAGACGCTTAACGACTGAGCCACCCAGGTGCCCCATAAGTATCCTTCTTTTTGGGCTTCTTTCACTTAGCAAAACTATCTTGAGATTCATCCTTATTGTTATGGGGATCAGTGGTGCATTCCTTTTATTGCTGAGCACATTCCATTATATGGATAGGCTGCATTTTGTTTACTTAATCACCTGTTCATGGATATTTGGTTTGTTTCCACTTTGGAGCTATTACAAATAAAGTTGTTATGAATATTTGTGTACATGTCATTGTGTGGAATACGTTTCCTTTCTCAGGTAAATACCTAGAATGGGATGGCAGGTAACACAGCAGGTGTATGTTTTTATTTTTAAAGAAACTGCCAAACTCCCAGAACTAGTCATATCATTTTATATTCTTATCAGCAGTGGTTGAGAGTTTCAGTTATTCCATTTCTCGTCAACGGTCAGTCTTTCTAATTTGAGACAGTCTTTAGTAGGTATGCAGTGATATCTTATGGTTTTAATTTGCATTTTCTTTCCCTAGTGACCAGCGATATTGAGAGTCTTTCCATGTGCTTATTTACCATCTGTTTATCTTCTTTGGTGAAATATCTGTTTAAATCTTTTGCCCATTTTATTTTAGTTTTTTATTTAAGATTCTATTTATTTATTTGAGAGAGACAGAGTGAGAGAGAGAGAGTACGAACAGGGGGGAGGGGCAGAGGGAGAAGCAGAAGCCCAATAGGGGCCTCGATCCCAGGACCCCAAGATCATGACCTAAGCCGAAGTCAGACGCCCAACTGACTGAGCCACCCAGGTGCCCTATCTTTTGCCCATTTTAAAAATCATTTGTTTTCTTATTATTGAGTTTGAGAGTTCTTTGTATATTCTAGACAGATCTCTTAATTAGATATAGAATTTGCAAATATGTTCTCCTAGTCTGTGGCTTATCTTTCTATTCTCTCAATAGTATCTTTAGAAGATTCAAATTTTGATGAAGTCCAATATATATATCAGTTTTTTTCTATAATGGATCATGATTTTTGTGTTATATTGAGAAATCTTTGCTTAATCCGTGGTCACAAAGATTTTCTCCTATGTTCTCTTCTAGAAATTTTATGGTTTCAGGTTTTAGATTTAGGTCTATGATTAATTTTGAGTTATTTTTTGTACTGGGCATGAGATATGAATCAAAGTCCACTTTTCTCCATATGAATATGAAGTTTCTCTAGGACCATTTACTGAAAAGACTTTCCTCCAGAGAATTACATTTACACCTTTGTCTAAAATCGATTGACAGTATAAGGCTCTGCCTCTGGACTCTTCTGTTCCATCTCTCTTGACATCAACAATTTCATATTGTCTTGATTGCTGACCAACTTAGTTTTTTTTCAAAATTGTTTGGCTATTTTGGGTCCTTCACATTTCCATATGAACCTTAGATACAGCATATTGTTTTGTTTTGTTTTGTTTTTAAGATATTATTTATTTGAGAGAGAGAGAATTAGAGACAGAGAGCATGAGAGGGAGGAGGGTCAGAGGGAGAAGCAGACTCCCCGCTGAGCAGGGAGCCCGATGCGGGACTCGATCCCAGGACTCCAGGATCATGACCTGAGCCGAAGGCAGTCGCTTAACCAACTGAGCCACCCAGGCACCCCCAGCATATTGGTTTTAACAACTAAAAAAGTTTGCTGGAATTTTTACTACAATTACACTGAATTTATAGATCAATTTGAGGGTGGAGTTGACATTTTAACAATGTTGAATCCTCTGATCCATGACCGTGGTATATCTCTTCACTTATGTAGGTCTTCTTTAATTTCTCTCAGAAGTGTTTTGCCGTGTTTAGTGTACAGATCTTGCACACATCTTTTGTCAGATTTTTTTCCACACATTTCATATTTTTGATGCTATTAAAAATGGTGTATTAAAATATTTCAATTCCCAATTGTTCATTGCTATTATATAGAAATATAATTGACTTTCTAAATTTTTAAAGATTTTATTTATTTATTTGCCAGAGAGAGAGGGAGAGAGCACAAGCAGGGGGAGCGGCAGGCAGAGGGAGAATCAGACTCCCCGCTGAGCAAGGAGCCCGATGCGGGACTCGATCCCAGGATCCTGGGATCATGACCTGAGCCAGAGGCAGACGTTTAACCGACTGAGCTACCCAGGTGTCCCTGACTTTAAAAATTTTTAAATATACTTTATTTTTTAGGGTAGTTTTATGTTCACAGCAGATATAATTTATTTTTATATATTGATCTTGTATCCTTCATCCTTGCTAAACTATAGTAGCTTTTTGTATGATTCCATAGGATTTTATACACAATCATGTTTTCTGCAAAATAAAGACAGTTTTACTTCTTCCTTTCCAATCCAGCTGATTTTACTTCTCTTTCTCTGTCTCTCCTATTCTCTTTCTTTGTATGTTAAGCTTTGTAGCTCATTGAAAGGAGTGGTCATCTTTTATAATGGCTGATTGTGATTACAAAATTTGAAAAACATTATTTAATCCATGAGCAACATTATGATATATTTTCAAGTGAAAGGCTTTTGTCTCATTTGCAATTTGCCACAGAAATTGATGGAGAAAAATGTTATAGCTCTTTTATGAAATGGACACAAGTAGTATTATAAGATATATATTTTTGGTATATACATATAAATATGTATTTTTTGGTATATTATATATATATAATGCTGAATCATGCAGTAATAAGGCTCTGACTCTGGAGATCTGCTACTCAAAGTATAGAGTTTGACATCAGATTTTCAAATGTTTGGTTGATTGTTGGACTAGATTAGTCAGGGTGGGGAAGTTTGATGTTACGCTTTATTATTGACATCATTGCCCTTTTCAGGAGTATGGCAGGTTTACTAATGGTGAAAGGCGCAATTATTTCTGTCTTTTGACTGAGTTCATTGTCTAAAACCTCTAGTATATCATGTAGAAAGGACGAAGGCAGACATCCTTGCCCTATTCCTGAACTTAGGGGGAAAGCGTTCAGTATTTTACTACTGGGTGTATTGTTAGCACTAAGTTTTTCATTGCTGTCTTTCGTCAGGTTGAGGATGTTCCAAACTCCTCCTAGTTTGCTGGGAGGTTTTTTGGTTTTTTTTTTCCAGAACAGATGTTGATTTTATCAAATGTTTTTTTATGCATCTATTGAGACAATCATATGCTTTTTCTTTTTTAGTTTGTTAATATGGTGAATTATGTTGATTGATTTTGAATGTTGAAAAAACCTTGCATTCCTGAGGATAAACTCCTTTGGTATAGTGTATTATCCTTTTTTTTTTTTTTTAAGATTTTTATCTATTTATTTGACAGAGAGAGAGACAGCGAGAGAGGGAACAAGCAGGGGGAGTGGGAGAGGGAGAAGCAGGCTTCCCGCTGAGCAGGGAGCCCCATGCGGGGCTCGATCCCAGGACCCTGGGATCATGACCTGAGCCGAAGGCAGATGCTTAATGACTGAGCCACCCAGGCGCCCCAGTGTATTATCTTTTTTGTAAGTTGTTAGTTTCAAGTTAAGATTTTCTCTTTAAATATATTAAGATTTTATTTATTTACTTGAGAGAGAGCAAGAGCGAGAAAGCACAGAGGGAGAGGGAGAAGCAGACTCCCCGCTGAGCAGAGAGCCTGACATGGGGCTCAATCCCAGGACCCGGAGATCATGACCTGAGCCAAAGGCAGACACTCAACCGCCTGAGCCACCCAGGCGCCCCCAAGTTAAGATTTTTTTTTTAAAGATTTTATTTATTTATTTGACAGAGAGAGACACAGGGAGAGAGGGAAAATAAGCAGGGGAAGTGGGAGAGGGAGAAGCAGGCTCCCTGCTGACTCAGGGCTCAATCCCAAGACCCTGGGATCATGACCTGAGCCGAAGGCAGATGTTCAATGACTGAGCCACCCACACGCCCCAAGATTTTCTTAATAATATTTGCCTCTGTGTTTATGAGGGGTGTTGTCCTGTAGTTTTCTTGTGTTGTCTTTGTCTGGTTTTGATGTCAGATAATGCTGTCCTCATACAATAAGATGGAAAGTATTCTCTTCTCTTTTTCTGGAAGAGTGTGTAGAATTGGTATTATTTCTTCCTTAAAAGTTTGGTAGAATTTACGAGTGAAGCCATATGGATCTGGAGTTTTCTTTGTGGGAATGTTAAGTAAATTTAATGTCTCTAATAGATATTGTGTTATCAGGTTATGTATTTCTTCTTGCATGAGCTTTGGTATTTTGTGTCTTTTAAAGATTTTGTCCATTTCCTCTATATTGTCCAGTTTATTGGTATGGTGTGTTCATAATATTCCCTTATTACTGTTTTGGTATCTGTAGAATCTGCGTTGTTGTTACCTTCATCATTCTTGATATTGATCACTTGTATCTTATTTTTTTTCTGGTCTAGTCTATTTACAGAATTATACATTTTGTTGACCTCACAAAACCAGCTTTTGGTGTTACTGATTTTTATTCTATTGTTTTTCTCTATTCTTTTTCGATTATTTTCACTTTTTTTTTTTTTTTAAGATTTTATTTTATTATTTATTTGACAGAGAGAGACACAGTGAGAGAGGGAACACAAGCAGGGGGAGTGGGAGAGGGAGAAGCAGGCTTCCCGCAGAGCAGGGAGCCCGATGCGGGGCTCGATCCCAGGACCCTGGGACCATGACCTGAGCCGAAGGCAGACGCTTAACGACTGAGCCACCCAGGCGCCCCGATTATTTTCACTTTAATCTTTTTTATTTCAATTCTTGTGCTTACTTTGGGCTTTATTTGCTCTTCCATTTCCAGTTCCTTAAAGTAGAAAGTGAGGTAATTCATTTGACACATTTGTTATTTTCTAATACAGATATTTTTAGTGCTGTGATTTTTTTCTCTATGTACTGCTTTAACTGCATCCCACACATTTTGATATTTTTTCATTTTCATTCAGTTCAAAATACTTTCTAACTTTCTTTTAGATTTTTTATTTCACTCATATGTTATTTAAATGTATGTTGTTTAGTTTCTAAATATTTGGAGATTTTCCAGGGGTCTTTCTGTTACTCATTTCTAATTTAATTCCATTGTGGTCAAAGAACATACTTGAAATGACTTTTTTTTAAGGAGGCTCCGCACCCAACGTGGGGCTCAAACTCACAACCCTGATATCAAGAGTCAAATGCTCTACTGACCGAGTCAGGCAGGCGTCCCCTAGAAACAACTGTAATATTTAAAAATTTTTGAGGCTTGTTTTATGGTTGAGAATATGGTCTGTCTTGGTAAATACTTCATGTATATATGAAACTAAGCATTCCTCAGTTTTAAACATCCATACTTTTGTAATTTTTTTTTAGATTTTCTTTTTTGAGAGAGTACGTGTGCGACCTTGGAGAAGGGCAGAAGGGGAGGGAGAGGGAGAATTTCGAGCAGACTCCGTGCTGAGCACAGAGCCCCACACAGGGCTTGATCTCAAGACCCTGAGATTATGAGCTGAGCCGAAACCAAGAGTCAGACACCTAACTGACTGAGCTACCCAGATGCCCCCATAGTTTTGTAATTATTATTTAGTTACATTCATAGTAATTTGGGGAGGGTGCAGGTTATCGTCTTGAATCGGAAGATGCCTATTTGATGTCTTCAAGCTGCTCAAAGGCAGGCTCTGTGTCCTGTTTGCCTTTCTATCCCTTTAACATTTCTCCTGGCCCCAAATGGAAGCTCAGCAGACCCTGGTTGAATGGATGGATGACACTCAAAAGTGGTTAAGCTGTGTTCTTGTTTTTGCCTCAGAAAATATCCCTATTGTGCTATGTGACAAGACGGATTCTCACACACCCTTATGTCTTTGTATCCCTGCAGGACTTTGCACGTCGCTGAGCACACCGAAGGTGCTCGAGCAGCACTGGGGACACGGAATGGAACGAGAGAGATGGCTGCAGAGGCACTGCAGAGGCTGGTGGGGACGGGAGGCCTTGCTGAGGCACCTGACGAACTGCTCTGGCCACAGCTGGAGGGGCTGTCCTGTCACAAAGCCCCCTGAGACATGATGTCACACACAGACACCACTCTCCTTGAAAAAGGGAGGGGCTGGGCCCTGGGCTCCCAGACTTAGCTGGGCTCCGGTGCCCTTCTAGGCTCGGTCCTAGAGCCGGACGGGGGGCGAGGAGGACGCTGCCTGGACTCTGATACGGTCAGAGGGAGCTCTGCAAATCGCCGACACCATCGAGGTTGGCAGCTTTGGCAAGCCAGGCTCGAAGGCTGTCCTCAGTAAAGCACCCAAGCAGGTGAAAATTGTCTCTACAGCTCTTGGCTTCCCCTTGCCTCATCCCTTCCTGCCTGGCATTCCCCTTCTCCCCCGCTTCTTCTCGCCCTCGCGACCCATTTACTCTCCTCTCCTCCTCCAGACCGCCTCTCAGAAAAAGCCTGATAACTTTGCTCACACCAAGTTATAAAAGACCAAAAAGCTTCCTGGTGAATACACTGCGGGCGGGTTTCTCAGAGAAGGTGCTCTGGAGAAGGGAGGCACGCAGGGCCCTGCGGAGAGGTGAAGTGAGCCAAGCCTGGAAACGGCCCACGGGGCTTGGGGGCTCAGAGCGCACTGGTGACCTGGGCGGGAGAGGTGTTGGAGGTTTGCAGGGCCGGGAACAGATGGAGGCAGCTGAGGGGTGAGCGGAGGCCGAGAGGAGGGAAGACACCCAGGGCAGACAGCTGGTGGGCTGGGGTGGAGGATAGGGGGCCATTACAACGGTCACTGGGGAAGGGGTCTGGTTCAAGGGAGAAGGCCTTCTTTTAATGGAAGAGATGAGTGCGTGTGAAATGCTGATTAGGAGCCAGAAGGGAAGGAAAGGCTAAATATACCAGTGAGCGAGGGGCCCCCAAACACCCAGGCGGGGAGACCAGATGGAAGGGAGCACAGAGCAGGGCAGCCGCATCCCTGAGGAGGGAGCAGAGAATGGGTGGGTTTGGCAGCAGAGAGTCGAGGAACTCCCGTCTGGGGACACCTGAGTTCTCTGCTGAGAGTGGGGCAGGCAAAGTGGGGGTGCAGGGTTAAAGGGAGATTCTGAACTTGTCCCTGGGGAGACTAGGGAGCTCCCTTGGGAAGCAGAGGCTCCCCAGGCCACGATGGGTCCAGCTCACATCGGAGACCTTGACTTTACCATGGCCTTGGTTTGTATGGAGTTCAACCATGCTGGTGGGATTTCAGATAGAGAGGATCTTTTTGAGGAGGCCAAGGATCTCCCCTAGGACTCCCTAAATTACAAGAGATAATAATAATGATTAAAAACTACCAACACTTTCAAATATTTCCTGTTACACGGCGTTTCTGAAATAACTAGCCACCTACGTCTGGGGTCATTTTACACCAAACGTTCAATAGAGTGATACTTTTTTCCTTAATCCTATCCCAACCCCTTTCCCCATCCTGATTCTCTGAGAACTACCTTTCCAGCTCTGAGGGCATTGAAACCAGCTTTTGTTTGGGACTCTGAGGTCTTGGGAGAAATTCCTGAGCATTTCCCAAGCTCCCAGTGCTAGCCCAGTCCCTCCTAAATTTGGCCCCGGCTGAGCCCTGCGGGTGGAGGTCCTGGCCTTTCCCCGACCGCCTCTGGCCCCTCACACTCCCCATAAGCCACCTGGTAAAGGAACACGGGATCCGGGGCCTGCCTGATGCATTGACTGTTGACCATCTTTTCTTCTTAGACTGAAAATGGTGTTTGGACTGGGCGGCCAGAGAGAGAGGTAAAGTTTAGGTGGGCCCTGCCACAGTGCCTCGAGTGACCAGGACGGGGAACCCCCACTTGGGTCTAAGAGGAAGGGAAAATAGGGTTCTCTGCTCCCCTTTCCTTGACTGTTCCAGTATCTCTGGGACTCAGGGTTGGGGTGGAAGGCCTGGTCCTGGCAGGCGGGAACTGCCTGTGTGTGTGTGCGCGTGCATGTGTGTGAGTGTTTGTGTGTGCACGTGCACGCACACACTGGGAGCCACCGTCCCTGCAGCGTCAAGATGCTCTGCTTGTGGCAAGGGAGGGGTCCCAGAAGAGGTGGATGAGTCACGGGGATATAATTTCTGATCGGGATTGTGGGATCTGTCAGTCCAGAGTAGGGGGGCCTTGGAGGACCTCTGCGGGAAGAGCAGATCCAGCGTTGAGTGCCCAACCACGGCCGGGTCCTTGCTTTCCAGCTGAGAAGGCAGGGTGGACCCAGGGAGATAAGTGCAAAAGGAAAGGAGAAGGGAGTGTGTTCTAGGCTCCGAGTCTGGCTCTCAATGTAGGCGGAGGCCCCGAGCCTGGCCCGCCGGACAGTGGGGAGCCCCTGCGAGCCCGGTACAGCTGAGGGATTTATTCACTCACAGTGTGGGACATGCGCTGGCAGAGTTGGTCCTGGGGCTTGGAGTGGGAGGAACCTGGTCCCCACCCGCAGTGAGGACACGAGACGCCCCAGCCTTACCCTCAACTCCGCTTTCCTTCCAGGCTCTACAAGCCCCTGTATGTAGCACACCTCTTCATTCTTGCAGGTAAGGGCCTGGGCGCTGGGGCCATGGCAGGAGCCGGGGGGCTGGTTCTCACTTCGGGGCTGTCCCACTCTCCGGCTGCCTGCCCCCCGGCTCCCAGGGCCTGGTGATGCTGCTCAGAGGCAAGGCTGCCCTTCTGTCCCTTTCCTTCCTTGGTACCTTCCTAGTGAAATGGATTTGAACCCATGTTTGATTCGAAAACCCATCCCCCCCCCCCCACCGAAAACCCACGAACCAAAACCCACACAACCTCATGTCCTATAGCAGTGATCTTCAACGTTGGCCTGCACACCTGTAATTGAAAAATTAGTATCCTCTCATAATTTTAATACCTGACGTCTTTCATTACCAGTTTAGTTTAAAAGGATACGATTTCTGGTGCATTGCAAATACTGACATTGTAAGGTAATTGTATCGCTCTTAAACGTTTTAATTAGTCTTTCTTCACCCACCTGCAGGCGTGGTGTACTACTATTTTCAGGGCTCTGTGGGGAAGCCAGCCCCTGACGATGAGATTGCTGAGGGACCCTCACAGGTAGGCACTGTGCAGCCCTCGAGGCCAGGGTGGTCTCGCTGTAGCCTGAGTAGAGGTCATGCTCCTTGGCCTCAATTGTTACCCAGCTGTGTGTGTGCGTGCGTGTGTGCGAATGTGAGGGCTCTGCAGAAGTTCGCTGTGCTTCTGGCAAAGTGTCCAAACAGAGGCTCCACCCCTCCGGGGCTGGCTGTGTAATCACCTCGGGGCTCTGTGGCCACGGCGCCCACAAACCAAAAGGAACAGATGATCCCTCATTCATGTGAGTAGCTCTGGAATGTGGTTCAGCGCTCACATGTGGATGAGGCGGTGGTGAGCAGGACGCCTGCCTGGGGTTGCATACTCTCCTCGATGTCCCAGATCCAAGAACCTAGGGCAGAAGCCCCTGCTCCCAGCCCTGGGTGGCTGCTGGACCCCCACCAAGGGCCCCATGCTGGACTACGTGCCATCTGCTCGGTCGTAGTAAACCTCACAGCCGCCCAGCCGCTCGCACTTTATGTAGATGGGAAACAGGCCCATAGGCGGACAGTGACTGGATCCAGGCCGCCCACGTTGACAGGACAGAACCACATCCCTGATCTCCGGAGGCCTCCCGCTCTCTGAACAGTGCCGTTGGGAAGAGGGGATTCCCATAGAGACAAGGCTGTCTGCAGCCCAGAAGCACTGAGAAGGATGCGCTACACCTTTTGGGGCTGACCGTTAAGCCCCTAAGAGGGCCCATGTTGGCAGATGCCTTGGAGACCACGGAGCCCAACTTTGCTTCCTTTCTTTGTTGCTGTTGTTGTGGTTTAAAGTAACTGATCACATTTCCACTTAAAAAAAAAAAAGTTTTATCGTCATCAAAGATAGGCATGTACGTAGTTTGATGCTTCAAAGTTTTAAGACCTGAAACCAACAAATGGCTTCCTTGTGCCCCACCCACGATCCCCGCACCCCAGGATGGGAATCTTCCCAGCCTCTGACCTTTCCAGCTGGAACCTTTGATTTTTCCATGTTTCTAAATAGTAAGCTTATCCTGCTTTGTCTTGATTTTTCAGATTTAAACATTAGCCAGTGAATTCCTACAGTGGAAGCTGAGGTTTTAGCTCTCGGAACAACTGTCGATTTACTGCCCGCCGACACACACTTCACCTCCCTCCAGCTTCCAGTATAGTTACAGCCGTGTTTTCTGAGTAATGACATTTTCAATCGTTAAAATCTTTTAAATAACATTGTTGCTGATTTTTCTATCATTTTGGCTTTTAAGTCCCCCTCCGCTGCAGTGGGCTCATTTTCGGCAGCCGGGTAACCCCCACCACAAAAACAGAGCAGCTCCATCCCTTCAAAAAATTGCTCCAGACTCACGTGCAGTCAGCCCTTCCCCCACCCCCGGCATCCAGTGAAGAGTTTTCTGTTCCTATAGTCTGGCCTTTTTGAGATTGCCCTGTAAGTGGAGACATCCTGCCTGTCGTCTGGTTTCTCACCAAGTTTGGTGCGCCCGAGGCCGCTCTGGGCGCATGCGCAGCAGCAGCTCATTCCTTCTTGCTGAGCAGGTGTCCTTCATGGGGATGCACTGCAGTTCGTCTGCTCAGCACCTAAGAGATATTTGGGTGTTTCTAGTTGGGGGACAATTTCAAATAAAGCCGCTGTGGGGCGCCTGGATGGCTCAGTCGGTTAAGCGTCTGACTCTCGGTTTCCGCTCAGGTTATGATCTCGGGGTCCTGGGATGCAGCCCCCGCATCTGGGCTCCTCAATTGGTGGGCAGTCTGCTTGAGATTCTCTCTCCCTCTGCCCCTCCCCCATTCGTGCTTTCTCTCTCTAAAATAAATAAAATCTTTTTTAAAAATCCCACTATAAATATGTATAAGTTTTGTGTCAACATAGGTTTTCCTTTCCCTTTGGTCACCACCGGCAGCAGGGCTGGTGGGTCATGTGGTCGGCGTCCATGTAGTTTGGTCGGAGACTGTGACTTTCCGAGTGGCGAAGGCGAGCTTCCGGTGGTTCCACATCGGCTCCTGCGCTGGCCATTGGTTTTGGCCATGCGGGGCGTGTCTGTCATAGTTTCTGTTAGACCAGTGTGGAGGGCTTACATTTGGAAACTGTGAGAACAGTATTCTTAGCTGAGTCACCTCGTGTACCTGGTTACTATTCTTGGCGTGTGATTTTGGTTTTGCCTCTTTTCTCTGTTAGTTTTCTCTTTACCTACAATTAATTTACCCAGGCTCTATGCCAAAAAATACCAATCTCCTTGCAGTACATTTAGACAAGTTAGGTGCTTTATCTGATGGTTTTTGCAGAGCCATATCTCAGGGAGCCCTCCCTCCTGCTGTCCCCACACGGACAGGATGTCCTCGAGGTTCGCTGCTCAGCTGTCCTGGGACCTCCCTTTCTCGTCGCTCTGGGGAGCCCCTGTCTGTCACTCCTTTATTTTGATGGAACACAACCTCTAGGGGAACCTCTGCTTCCTGAGGGTAGCTTGAGATATTCCATGTTTGAAACAGTCTTAATTCATATTCGACTAAGAGTTTGGGTAGGTATAGAATTCTAGACTAGAAATATTTTTCTCATAGATTTTGAAGATCCTCATGGTCTTCTGGCTTCAAAGACTTTCAAAGAAAAGTCGGAGGAAAGTTGAATTCCTAGAACAGAATTTTTTCTTTTTTTTTTTTTTTTTTTAAAGATTTTATTTATTTTTTAGAGAGCGAGCGAGAGGGAAACAGCATGAGAGGGGAGAGGGTCAGAGGGAGAAGCAGGCTCCCCGCTGAGCCGGGAGCCCGACGTGGGACTCGATCCCAGGACCCCGGGATCATGACCTGAGCCGAAGGCAGACGCTTAACCATCTGAGCCACCCAGGCGCCCGAACAGAATTTTTTCTTTGTATTTCTGGAAGTTTTTGGGTTCCTTGTCCTCAGTGTTTTGAGATTTACTGATGACAAAATCTGGGGTGAATCTCTATCATCCATTGTCCTGGACACTTGGTGATTCCTTCTCTTCTGCAAACTCATGTCCCTTATCATGTCTTGATAAAACAGGGCCGTATCTATCTGGTATCTCTCCCTGCCACCTCAGTCTGTTGTCTGTTCCCTGTCTCAGAAAGATCTATGAGTTATCTGTGGGAGCTCCTGATCTCTTCTCTCTGTTCTTTCTGGGAAAAAAATTTTTTTAACTTTACCTCCTACACTTCGATTGGATTTCTCATTCCCATTATTCTATCATATTTTTGTTTTCAAGAATTAAGAGGTTTTTTCAACATATTCTGTTTTATTCTTGTTTCACAAATGCCAGGTTTTAACTTTCTCAAGACAGGTAGTTCTTAGGTGTCTGTCTTAGGTCACTGTCACTGACAGTGAATTAGTGAATTAGTGTGTCACCTCAGCCTTCCCTCCCTCCGCTCTCTCCTTGTCGTGCAGCTCATAGGGGAGACCTTGAGGCCGGTGTGGGGGCCAATGGATAAGTGCTACCCTGTGACCACTCAGGTAGGTAAGGGCTGGGGACCCCACTTCCCCTGGAGTGGGCACCCTGGGCAGGTACAGTGAGAGGACGGCCCCTCCCAGCTGGAAGTCACTTCTGTTTCCCTCTGTAGAGACGCAGAGTCAAGATCGGGAAGAAGCAAGCCAAGGTAAGTGAGGCTCGCTTCTGTCAGAGCTCCATGTGACGCAGAGACAGCCCAGCTCGTGGCAGGGGAGTCCCAGGGATGGTGGCAGGGCCCCCCCCTTTCTCCTCCCTCCCCCGGGAAACTTGCAACTCGCTGAGAAGGGAAGGCCTTCCTTGGGAAAACGAAGAACGATACACAGTGCAGGTGTGGAGACGGGCCAGGAGGATGAGGGCTCTGCGGGCCTTTCTGCCCACGTCCGCCCTCCCGCCTCTCCCTGCAGGCCATGGCCCCCAAGGCAACGGGAGGACTGAGCGGTGCTGCCCCCAAGGAGGAGACTGAGCTCCGGTCTCAGCAGGAGGGGGAGGTGAGGCCCCCAGGGGCGGAAGCCGCCGGCCCCGCTGTGAAGGAGGTGGCTGAGGAAGAGGCAGCAGGGACCCCAGGCTGGGAGGTGAGGATCATCCCCAGCACCTCTAGGGTTCCCAGTGCTACTGGGAAGCCCCAGAGCACTGCGGGGGGAGGAGGGCAGTGTTGGGGGGCATGGGGCACCCGCAAGGACACTGGGCCAAACTGCTGTCCCGGTGGCGCAAGGAGCCCTGTGGGGCGGAGAGTGGGCCGGACCCTGCCTCCCCCGCCCGCCACCGCCGCCTGCCTGGCTGGGTAATGTGACTGTCGTGTGTCACCACCGTGCCCCGTCTTTCTTCCCAGGAGAACACGAAGGTCCAAAAGGAGGTGGCGGTACACCCTTCCGGTAAGACAGCACAGCCCGCCCCTGGGGGGCTTACGGATGGCGCAGCCTCTCGCGGGCCCTGGGCCGGGGGGCGGGGGGAAGGAGCCCAGGTAGCCAGGCGCCCCGTCCTCCCCGAATGTCTCCGCCGCCTCCTGCTTCCTTCCTGGTGGGCAGACCCTTGAGGCGAGCGTTTGGTCAGCGCCGGCCTGTTCCCCCCCGCCCTGGGGAAGGGTCCTCCCTGCAAGGGACCCACAGGGCTTGCCTGTCTGTGCTTTGCAGAGGCCTCTGCGGTGGGGAGCAAGGACGAGAGGCCTGGGGGCTGGGTCCCCCGGCTCCTGAGGAAGCTCTGGCTGCACTGGGTCCCAGCCGCTGACATGCCAAAGACGCAGAACCACAAATGACCGAAGAGCCAATAAACCCAGAGACTTGCTGCTTCTGCAGACCCAGCTGCTTCCTTTCAGGGGCTTCGTCGAAACTCAGGGGGGCCCCGTCCACACTCTCTGCCCTGACAAGCTGCGCCTGAGCCCCGCCACAGCAGCTGGTACTCTGGAGAGGCCCCCCGACCCCATGCTGAGGGGCAGAGCGAGTTCCCCGAATGCGGAGAGCTGGGAAGCTCCATGTTGTGAGCGCATTTAGAAGGTGCTGGTGGGACCTCTGTCAGGGATGCTCTTGGGTCTGGGCTGGAGGGGTGTCCTCTGGCAAAAGAGACCTGGGGGAGTGAGGCGCCTCTGACCTGTCTCTGGTCCCCATACTGTTCCTTAAATGCACCAGGGGGTCTAAGACCTGGCTAAGCGGGTGCTGCCCAGCTGCTCAGTCCAGAACCAGCCAATTGTGGGCGTGGGCACAGGGGAGGACAGCGGTCCTGCTCTCGGCCAGGGCTCCAGGCTAACAGGGTCACGGCCCCAGAAGTCAGAGCAGGACCGCCGGCCCCAGCAGCCATCTGGTGCAACCATCTCACTGGCTGAGGGGGAAACAGAAGCCCAGGGCAGGGAGGAACCGGCCCAGGGCCACACAGTATCCCGGCAGAGCAAGGGTGAAAGCCAGGGTGTCCTCCTCCAAAGTCTCCACGTGGCCGCCTCCTCCTCTGGCCATTCCACTGTCACATGGGTCCAAGGCTGGCCCCTGTCCCGAGGGTAACCTGGGGCCCACAGGTCTCACTGCCTTCCCCTGGTCAAGTCTCCTAGAGCCCAGCTTGACCCAGCCACTCAGAGGACTGTGCCCTAGGTTGGAGCCCTGATGAGTGGCCTCCTCCTACTCTAGCCTGGCCGTGAGTGGCAACTTCTAGGCAGGCGCCTGAACACAGGCATCCCTGAGGGGCTGGGGAAGGGGTCCCACCTAGCTTGGGATGACTGACTTAGGAGGTGGCTCACTCCTGGACTGCCAAAGGCTTCCCAGGGAAAGTTCTGGCACCTGTGGACTGAGCCCTGGGTGTTAACCTGGCACATCCCCTCATGGCCATCCCTGAAGTCCCTACCTTTGGGGGAGTCGTAGATGCAGTGGGACAGAAGAGCTGGTGGTGCTGGCGAAGCTGCTGGCCCGTGGGGTGGGGTGGGGTGCGTGGCGTTGGACCTGAGATGTGGGTGTCCAGGCTGAGTGGGGCCTGCCCCCCCCACCAGGGTCCGGCTGAGCGCTCTCAGCCCCTTGTTCTAGCTCTGCCTGCCATGGGCCAGGACCTAAGTACAGACATTGGCACTAACCCAAGTCGCCAGTATTGGGTCCCTGTGGGTGACTAGGGGTAAGCTGTGATCTTCTGACCCTCACTATCCCCATCTCTCAAATGGGATCAAATGCAAAGTAAGGATGGCTCAGGCAGGGGTAGGGGCTGGCCCTGGGGAGGCTGCTAAGGCCCCATCACGGCCAGGGGCTGCTCAGGGGGCCCTGAGGGGACTCAGAAGCCAGGATGGAGCCACCCAACTGGTTGACTGGCCCATCAGGCCCCTGCTGAGGAGCTGGTGGGGCAGGGGGATGCTTCCTCCCTCTAGCGAGGCACAGCACGGAGCTGGGAGGGGGCTGGGGTCACCAGGAAGGAGAAGACCCTGTGGTCGCTGGGCCGGGGCTGTCCGGTAGGCACGGAGAAGCTGAAGCGCTGCAGGAAGCAGGTGAAGAAGAGGAAGAGCTCCATGCGGGCCAGGGGCTCCCCAAGGCAGATGCGGCGGCCTGGGGGGGGGGTCCGGGGGTGCGCCTCAGGAGGGGCCAGCGAGTTGGGCACCCCAGGCACCTGCGGAGAAGGGCACGAAGGCCTCCTGCTTGACGAATCGGCCCTGGGCATCCAGGAAGTGCTCGGGGTGGAAACGGAAGGCCTTCTTCCAGACCTTCTCGTCCTTCAGCACTGACGATAGGTTGGTGATAAGTCTTGTCCCCTGGCAGGAGATGCCTGGCATGAGTGGGGTCCAGGCTACAGGACGCCCAGACCCCCGCCGCCGAACATCTATGGGCGCACACTCTGCCTGGCACACACCCAGCCTCATCCAAGTAACACCTCAGCCCGAGAAGCTTCTCGGCACCCTCTGTCCGCACGGCGGGGCCGAGTGCCTCACCACCCATGGGCACCCACGCTGCCACCCACCCCTGCGCACGGGCTCCTTCAACACCTTGTGGCAGATTTCAGTTTGTCCTCCCCAGGGACTGGGGCTCTGAAGGGCTGGCCCTGCTGATGCTCGCCGCCCCCCCGGCCCCCGGGGTAGCCGGCGCCTGCAGAAACGCGGACTGGGGGCCCGGGCCCTCCCGGGCATTAGCCGTGCCGGGGCTGCCAGGTCGGAGGTGGTGTGCACACGGGTGAGGGAGGCCCGCAGACCTACCTTGGGGACGGGGAAGCCCTGCACTTCAGGGTCTCGGGACATCATATGAAGCAAGCCCAGTGGGATGATGTCCCCAAAACGCTGCACCTCATGGACCACGGCCAATGGTGAAGGGCATGCGGGTCTGGTCCCCCATCTCTGGTCCCTGCACCCGCCCTATCACCTCATCTATCTCCTGTTGGACACATCCTGGACAGACAGGCATCCCCACAGTGGTCAGAACCCAGGAGTCTGGGCTCCGACCTCTGCCTGACTCCTGTAGGGGGCTTTGCCCACGTGGAGGCAGCTCTTACCTCCGAGCTAGGGCCCAGCCTCTGCTCGGAGCTTCTGGGGGCCAAATCAAGCTCAAGGGGCCCCAGCCTGTCCCTCTCCTCCCTCATCCATCCCACCCGGCCCCCAGGGTGGGCTCACACTGCACGTCCGGGTGCAGGATCATGAGCAGGAGGGCCCAGGTCAGCGTGGCTGAGGTGGACACCATCCCAGCAGCGAAAAGGTCAGATGTCACCATGCCCAGGTTCTCATCATTGAAGCTGCTCTCGGGGCTCCCCTTGGCCTGGGCCATGCCGAGAGAGAGGGTGAGCTCTGGGGCAGAGGGAAGGAGCCCCCAAATGGCCTCCCACCCCCGCATCCATCAGTAATCACTGATCACTGGCTGATATACGGGCCCCACCATCCTGGGCCTTGATTCATGGGGCCTTCAACCCACAACCATTGTCCCTGACACCTCACCTTTTCCACCTCATCCAGGAAGGCATCAGTCAGGTCTCAGGGTGGCTGGGTTGGGTCCCGGGTCATCCTGTGTTCCTGTATTAGCTCATCTATTAGGATCATGAGGGTCTTCTGTGCTGAGAAGACCTTGTTGGCCAGTCCCGGGATGCGCAAGAGCATGGGGATGGAGTTCAGGATCTGTGTGGACCACAGATGAGGGACCTTCCTGTGCTCGCGTGTTCGTCTTGATCAGTCAGGTCCCGCGGCCTCCAGAGTGTCCCCACCATTGACATGGTTCCTCCCTAAGTTCGTCCTTGATCCTCCTTCCTGGCCCGGGGACCAGAAGGATAAATCTAAAATCTAGATCTCATGGGCTCTGGTGGCTTCCAATGAAGGAGGTGCTAAGATTCCTTAGCCGTCTCCCTGGGTCCGCCTCTGCCATCTCCCTCGTTTGGGATTTCCCCACCTCCACGCCTCCCGTCTCGGAACGCCTTTTCTCCCCCGCCCCTCTCCCCACCCCCTCCTCCGGGAGGCCCATTTTAGCGCGAGGCCTCCTCCCCGGAGCTCGCTCCGCAGGGCTCCGTGGCGCCTCGGCCCCGCACCTCGCGCAGGAAGCCCTGGTCCTCCTCCACTCCCGCCTGCAGTCGTTCCAGCAGCTTGAGGAAGGGGCCGGTCGTCGTACTCGAAGCGGCGCCCGTAGGTGAGGGCGGAGATCACGTTGCTCACCGCTTTATCCACGCGGGCGCCGGGGCTGAAGGCTCGCCTCCATCACCTCTTCCCGGGCCCCTCCATCCATCCCTGTCCCCGGGGTCCCTCAGCCGCAACTCTCACCAGCATGGTCGGCGAAGGCCTCACAGAGGCCCGACGCCTCCTCGGTCGCCCACTGCTCCAGTGACTTCTTGCCCGGGCCGAAGTTGCGCAGGGTGGACACGGAGGAGCGCCGCGGCTCGCGCCACTCGCGCGGGTAGCGCGCCAGAATCACACCTGGGGGCGGGGCTCTGGCGTGTCCGCCCCGCCCCTGCCCCGTTCACAGTCCCGCCCCCTGTGATACAGGCCCGGCCCCCTGCCCGCCCATACCAACCTTGCTCCCCACCCCCACTAAAGCGCGCCCACTTTGACACCCACTTCCCGCTGGGCACACGTCGCTCTGCCTGCCCGCTTTGCTCGCCAGCCGGAGGCAGGTGCTGGCCCCAGTCCGCTCTGCCCACCTTGACTCCTTCTCAGTCAGGGAAAGTCCTGGCCCGCCCCCTGCCTCGCCCACACGAATTCCGTCCTCCTCATTCCCGCCCACCCTGGACATCCTGTCCCTGCTCCCGCGAGCCCTGGGCCCACCCCGTCTTGGGCAGGCCCCGCCCTCATCCTCCCGCGTCCCACTCAGGCGCTTGGCACCAACTCCTTCCTCCACCTGGAGCCCCTCCAAACTTGCTACCTCTTCCCTGCACTGCACGTCCACGATCCTGCCCCCGCGTGGGCCTGCCGGAGCTTGAGTCACTGCTGGCCCAGTCCCGGCCAGGCCTCGGTCTGCCCCCATCCTCCGCTTGCCTTGGGAGGGCGGCCGGAAACCGGGGGGCTCATAGACCCGCATAGGCGGCCGGTGGGCTGTGTCCTCGCTGTGGTACACCAGTGCCTCGCGCACGGCGTCCAGGCCACTGAGCACGACCACGGGCGTCCAGACCAGCTGCAGGCTGAACACGTTCCCGAAGCCGCGCCGCAGCTGCAGGCGAAGGGTCGAGGGCGTTCGTCAAGCCGGGTGCCCACCAGGCTGCGGGCCTCAGTCTCATGGCGCCAGGCTTGGGGCACCCCTGGGCCACCAGCAGCACTGGGGTGCAAGGGCGAGATCGGCCTCCTGACCGTGGGGGTCACATTCTCTCTGGAGGAGGGGCTGACGCTGGATCACACCTCTCAGCTATGACTTTGCAAAGGTCACCAAAATTGTCACTAGGCCAAGTTAGGATAGATAGGTGATAGAAACTCAAGTTCATAGAGGTGAGCACTGAGGCCCAAAGACCCACAGCGGCAAAAGAGTTGAACCTGTCACTCTACCTATCTCAGCCTCGGTTTCCTGATTTAAATGGGGCTCATGTCCAGATTCCTTACCCCATTCTCAAGACCTTTCCTCCTGATGTCATCAGAAGGGACCCAGGTCACGTAATTTAAGTGCTATGCAACTGGATCTCAAATCCACTGCCAAGTCCGCACTCCACTCCGGGCCTTTGCTCTCGCTGACCTTTGTTTGGAAAACCCAAAGTGTCCTTCAGGCCCTGCACAAAGGCCCTCCCGCAGTTAGCCCTGCAAACCTGCCTCTTCTCAGCCCAGCTCCTTGCACAGCCTTGTGGCTTCACCCACCAGCCGCTGTCTGCTGCCAGGTGGGGTCCCCAGGATCTCTGCTGCCACCCCCCTACCTTCGTTACCTGGTCAAAGTAGCAGAGTGTGTTCTGGAAGTCCATCTGCAGCAGGTTGCCCCGCAGGGGCAGCCCAGCATCCGCGCCTCTGCATCAGGTCCACCAGGAGCAGGAAGATGGCCACGGCCACGGCCAGGGACCCCAGCGTATCCCCAGTCAGCAGCCCCAAGGCTGCCTCCGCGCCCCCTGGACTCCTCTGGCACACGGGTGTCCCTCACCACACCAGGGCCCTAGGACCAGCCAGAAAGGGGGCTCTCACCACACTCGGGGAGCTCATCCAGCCTGGCCCCGCTTTCTAAAGGGAGCCGAGACCGGCCTTTGCCCTCTGCCCCGAGTCAACATGTCAGGGCGACTGTGCTGCCAGAGGTGCAGGGAGGGGCCGGGCAAGGTCAGGTGCAGGGATGACGCCAAGAGTCCTGTCCCTCCTGGCCTCTCCGGGTGCCTACCCAGGGTAGTGGGGTGGGGGTAGGGGAGAGATGATGAAGCCCCCCCTTCAGCCGGACTCTCCAGCTCTGCTACAGGCTCCGAGGAAAAGCCAGGGGTCACTGGACTTGGTCCTGCCACCCACCCGTCACATTGGGTCACACCCTGTAGTGTGGTCCCAGCCTTGGCCCCAGAACACATCCGTGCCCGATCACGTTACCTGCCTCCTCCCAAGTGGTTTTCGCCTCCCGAGTTTGTTACTGGCACTTGCCCAGTACTGTAGGGAGGTCGCAATGATCAGAGGGACCATGTGCAGGGGGAGGGGGCAGCGTGGAAATGAAGTTCTCAGCGTCCCCTTCCTTCACCCCAGTTCACTCCACACACACAGAACCCCACAATCACCAACCGCTCACACATTCACAGACACTACCTACGTGCTCACATACTGACAATCACAGGCATTTACACACCCACAAGACCATGCACACACCACTTACACACACACACACACACTCGGACGCTGGAGGTGCTCTGTGCTGGGTGCTGGGCTAAGTACGGCAACCCAGTGGGAGGACCATGGTGAGTCCTGCTCCAACGTGCTCATGGCCCAGAGGAGGCATGGGGAGCCAGAGAGCGGCCAGGCCCGGTCAGCAGTGTGGGGACCGCCTTCAGGGCCATGGGGACATTGCCCCCAGGCTGGGACAGGACGTGCCAGGAACACTTCATGGGGGACCTTGGCTGGCTTGAACCACAAGCCAAGGTGACCTGGCAGCAGGGCCAAAGCCCCACTGCAAGGCCTCGTACCCGGTGGGTGTGGGGGCAGTGCGAGGGGGCTCTGCAGGTCGGGCTGAGGACTAGACTGTGGGAAACCGGGGTCTCGGGGCTTCCAGGAGGCAGGGAGCCCACTTTGGAGGCCACTCAACAGACCAGGAGGGCGAGACCCAAGGGCACGCTGGGGCCTCTTATCTGCCTCAGCTGAGTGTCCCGGAGAGCAGCACAAAGCGGGCAGGACGGCCCAAGCGTGCTGTCACCCGCTGGCCCTGGAAACACTGCCTTTATCTGCCTGTCATTTTGGTTGCCTTCCCCAAGTGGTCGCCTTAATGGCGTCATGAAGGGCAGCGGCCTCCCCGTCCTAGGGGCCCGCTGTCCAGGATCGGGTGGCCGTGAGGAAACCGGCCGTCATGAGGCCTGTGGCCTTTTGCCATCACTGGGCAATTGCAGCTTCGTGGTCCCCAAGCACCGAGGAGAAGGAATCTCAGGTCACGTCAGGAGGTCAAAGTCCTAGAGCGGCATCAGGGGCCATTCCAAACGCACGCTCGGAGTTACGTCTACACTGTTTGAAAGTGAACTTCTCCAAGGGCCAGCACGTTACTGAGATTGATTTAGAAACACTCTGCCCCCCCCCACCGCCGTAGGGGTGGGGGGGTGAAGCTGCTCTGGTGAAGCTGGGGTAAGCGTGAGCGCTCCCGGGGGCCCTCCGGGTCAGGGGTGTTCAGCGCAGGGGAGGGTTTTCTGTCGGGCAGGGACGCCAGCAACACGGGGACTGGGAAGTGCCGGCCCGGGGCCCCCCACGCGATGCAGAGCGCAGTCCTGGGCGGGGGCTCTAGAAAGTGGGTAGGGAGCCTGGGCACCCAGCGAGGGTGGCATTTCGCTCGCCTTGCCCCCGCCCCCTCCCCGAGGCACGGCCCGCCCGTGGGGGAAGCCCCCCCAGTTCCCACTCCTTCCTGCGGGCAGAAAGGAAAAGCGGACCCCCGCATCCAGCTTGCCAGGGGCAGCAGGCAGGTGGGGGCGGTGTTTTAAGGGTACAGGGTGTCCAATCGGCAGACGAAAAGTTCTGGAGATCCGTCGCACGACAATGTGAATATACTTAACACTACTAAACTGCACTTACTGGTTAAGACAGTAAATTTTATGTTTTTAACCATAACTTGAAAACATATATAAAAATCACCATTGCGTACCTATTAAAATGGTCAAAATCCAGAACACTGACGACACCAAAGACTGGCGAGCCTGTGGAGCAACCTTCATACGTTGCTGGTAGGACCGCAAAATGGTTCAGCTGCTGCGCGAGTCAGTTCCATCGTTCCTTACACAAGGAAACCTTCTTACCATAAGATCCAGCGAGCTCCTTGATTATTGACCCAAAGGAGTTGAGAACTGACGTTCACACAAAAACCTGCACACGGATATTTATAGCAGCTTTATTCGTCATTGCCAAAACTCGGAAGCAACCAAGATGTCTTTCGGTAGGTGGATAAATGGTAGTACATCCAATGGAATATTCTTCAGTACTAAAAAGAAATGAGCTACCAAGCCACGAAAAGATGTGGAGGAACCTTAAATGCATTATCACTAAGTGAAGGAAGCCAATCTGACAGGGCTGCATACTGTAGGATTCCAACCATAGGACATTCTAGAAAAGGCAAAACTATAGAGATAGTAAAAAGCCCAGGGGCTGGGAGGAGGGAGGCAGGACAGGCCGAGCACAGAGGATTTTTAGGGCAGTGAGACTACTCACTACTGTGTGATACTGAAACTGTCTGTCCAAACCCACAGAATGTGCAACACCAAGAATGAACCCTAATGTTAACTATGGGCTTTGGGGGACAATGATGTGTCAGCGCAGTAGGATCACCGACTGTCACAAAAATAGCGCTCCGCTGGGGAAGGCCACGTATGGGGGGCAGGGGGTATTATAGGAATGTTCTATAACTTCTGAATACTGCTATGAACTTAAACTTGCTCTAAAAAAGTGTATGGAAAAAAATACACAGAACTTAAAAGCAGTGGGAGCTGAAATGCACATGAGTGGAGGTTTCCTGCAGAAGCCGGAAAGCTGGAGCCAGGAGGGGAGTGTGGCGCAATGGTCATGTCAGAAGCCAGTTTGAGGAAAGACCTAGAATCATCACAAGTGCCTTGCTCAAGGATCATCAGCAAGTCAAAAGGGGACAGAAGAAGAAAAGCAAAATGACAAAGAATCATTTGCCGTCAGGAAAATATTTTCCTCAAGATACATTATTTTTCAAGTTTTGCGGTTTAGCCCCTGACACTTGAAATCTATCAAATTCATATGAACTGTGTTAATGCCAAGCCCAGACTAGACGGAAAGCCACACAGCTCAAAAAGCCGCCATTTCTATGCAGGTCCCATGGCCCGCGCAGCATGCCCACCCACGCCTCCATCCTGGTGAGCGAAATGAGAAATGCACTGCACCGCTTGATAGAACCATTAGAACAGAATTAGTCTGCCATTTCTGCAGCCCCAAATTGATGAGCACGCAGGAACTCATTTATAATTGCTTATTTCTACTTCACAACATTCCTTCCAGTATTTCTGTTCTCTAAAAAAGTCCATTAACATTGCATTATTTTTTTATAACCTTTAAAATTAATGTTGATTGGAAATATGTCCTCATACCAACTTAAGTAAATCTGACCGTCCCCACACACTGGCTGAGTTCCACCCACCAAGGAGGAGCCGCAGAGAGGAGCCCTTGGTTTTGTTTCATTCCAGGCCCTGCTGCGAGAGCCACCGGGTGGGGTGGGGGTGGGGGGGATGGACGACGACACACGGGCTCAGCTGGACAGTCAGAGGGCAGCCTTCTCTGCAGTGCAGCAAAACCACCTTTGGGGGCTGGAATGGGAGGAGGAAGAGACGCGTTTGCTTTATATTAAACAAAAAAGGAAACAAGGTTAAAATGAAGTTTATTATTTTTTGATTTTTTTTTTGTTTGTTTTTTAAATAAAACTGTTTGTGAAACAGCTATTTTATCCCCACGGCAGAGTGACCCCTGAAAGATGCACTAACCCCTTCTTAAGGCCTTAACAAGATTTTTTTTGTACTTTTTTCTTCTTTTTTTAAAACTCAGATATTTAAAAATTATACAATTTACAAAACAAAACAAAACAATACAACATAAAGAATCATGTAGGGTGGGGCTGCTCACCTGACAGGCCCCCTTTTCCTTTATAAAAATGAAAGCAAAAAAAAAAAAAGGGTTAACTGGGTGTTCCTGGTCAGCGTAACCCACACTGATCACACTCGACACAGTCCCTCCCCCCAGTGTCAATTCCTACAGCTTAGATTTCCTGTCCTGTCCTTCCGTCCTGGGGGGGGGGGCAGGACTCAGCTGCCAGGAATGCGCCCAGAGGCGGGCCACCCCCTGACCCTGCCTGCCGTGCTCACTTAGTGGGGCGCTCAAGGTTCTCACTGGCCACAGTGATCCAGGACAGAGCTGTGACCTCGGGACATCTGCCAATTTCACCCCCCAAAAAGATAAAAATTTTAAAAATAATAAATAAATAGTGTTTCTGGAGATGAAAAAAATTTATTTTTGTGTTTAAACATCATTCCCCCACTCTTGAAAACACGGACCGTCCCCACATCCCCCGCCCCGCACCCCTCCCCCGCAACTTTCCCACTTTGACAAATTAATGACAAAGGATGGTTCTGGTGTGGTTTGTCTGCTCTTTCAACCCTGGGTCTGCAGCTCTCTGAACCGGTGTGAGGCAGGCTAAAGATCAAAACCACATCCCGTCCTTTATGAGACCAGCTTGTTCAATTTCACACTTAAATTTCACTGTTATTGGAACAAATTTGGAGTTCTTTAACTAGAGAATTTTAAAATAGAATCAAAAGGGATAGCGCACCTTTCATTTAAACAAAGTCTTTCCAGACTAAAAATAGATTTATATATATATATTTTTATCCCACCCTTTTCACCCCCCCTTCCCATCATCCCACCCCTCCCCCCTCCCCCCACATTGTCACTATGGAGATTGTGTCCATGGAAACAGCCATTCCAACATCTTGGGTCTTTCTTTCCTGTGGTGTCACGGTTTGGGTGTGATGTAAGGACTTGGGAAGGTGCTGGTGGGGTGGGCGGGGCAGGGCGGGGCCGCACAGCAGGACGGTTCCTTCCACCGCGAGTGTCCACCACCTCTCATCTCCACAGTCTCACCTGGAAGACAGAACCGACACTGGGTGCTGGGAACCTCCGCGCGGCCCAGGAGCTGACAGCCCCCGCTCCGGGGGTCCAGCAGCTGCAGACCCCCCGCAAGTGTGCTGACGTGGCGGGAGACCCCCAAGGCCAGGGGTGGAGCCACCATGTGACCCAGACCATGTGGCCCTGGGCTGGGACCATGGTGAAGGGCGGCAGCGACGTGGCCAGCTGCGCTGCGAATGGACTCCGTGCCCCTCGCAGCGCGGCGGCCTCCCCAGTGCGCGGAAGGAACGGAGACCAGGAAAGAGCTCTCCGACACCCTGGAGGGGGCGACCCCAGCTCAGAACCCCACCACCAGCGGCCTCCGGTGGGGCTGGGCACTTCGGTGGCAGGGAGCGGTGCTTGGCAGTGCTTGGCAGAAAACATGACAGGAAGACCTTCTGCAGAGACAGCAGGACAATGTCCCCCTGCTCAGGATGTCCATGGTGACAGCGTGGCTTCCCTGTTCTGAAGGTGGCTCTGGGCCCCAGAAGTCCCCCTAGCCCTTCCGGCCCATGCTCCAGTCTGCCTCCAGCCCAGGGAGACTCGCCAGTCCCGCCCCCTGGTTTTCCTGAGGTTAAGGCCGCTTGCCAGGAGAGGGGAGAGAAGCAGCCTCCCGATACCACCCAGGAACCAAAGGCCTTTGGTACATGTGATGACAAGGGCAGAGCTAATGCGATGCCTAAAGCAACAACCAGAGGGGCCAAGTCTGGCTGGGGATGTGGGAACGTGTGCGCAGAGGACAGATGTCCAGGCACACCTTGCAAGGCTCTGCTTGTGGAGGGAGAGACAGGGTAGGGTTTGCCCTCCCCAAGGCTTGGCAGTGTCGGGCCTGTACCCCTAGCCTGCTAACTGCTCACAAGAAAAGGCCCCACCCAGCCCCCAACCTCAGAATGAAGCATGCTCGGCACCCCAGGCCTGCCAGGCTGGGGGCGCTCTGTGGGCTGCCAACCTGGGGCCACGGGTGCGCCTGGTAGTCTGGGCAGCTATGGCCTTGACAGCAGCCCCCCCACTGTGGCTCTGCCTTCCAGTCTTCCTAATGGGACCTTTCCCCAGGGTCTGACCTCACACACCTTGAAGGTCAGGGGACCCGAACTTCTCAGAGTCACTTCTCAAAAACTGTTCCTTCAACAGGGAGCTTGGGCAGAAAATTCGTGTGCCAGGCGCTATGCTAGGATTTCACAGAAGCTACCTCATGATGACACCAAGGCCTGACCCCCCAACTCAGGAGAGGACAAAGCTGAAGCGGAGGGACCCAAAGCCACAGGGCTGCTGAGGGGTGGGACTGGGGCTCCCGTCCAGCAAAGCCCTCTGCCTGGGCCCCCCGGGACTCTGCCTTCGAGCCTCAGTCACAGTGTGGTCTTGTCTGCATGGGATGCTGCTGAGACGGCGTGCTTCCCAGCAGGGAGTGCTCCCCAGCAGGGAGCCAGGGGCCGACGCAGGGCCAGCCGCAGCCAGTGAGAGCACAGCGAGCAGGCAGCCACTCCGTGCCGGGGGTTTTCAATACTCTCTTGGAAAGGCATCTTGATGTCCGGCTGCCGGTGAGCAGGGTTTCACCTGGGGCCACAGCCTTCCGGGACTCCCTCTACTCGTCACGCTCCCACCTTCCTTCCCCTTCAGCGGCCCCTCCAGGGCCCGAACTAGCGGGACCTTCTCCGGCCTTCTCCCAGAGCAGCAAGAATCCACCACCTCTGCCTGCCCTGCCCGGCCAGTTCCACCTGTCGGTGGGGGCTGCGTGGTGGGGCCCTCATCTGTACCTATCCAGGCTCCGGCAGGGTGGTGAGCGCGTTCCTTTCTGGGGTGCATGCCCTCTCTAGCAGCTTCTGCCGGCCCCGCCGTGCGCACGCTCCAGCCTAGAGCACAGCGGCCGGGGCCAGACCTGGTTCCTGTCCTCACTGAGTGCACAGTCTAGTGGAGATGCACATAAGCAAACAAACGAATGATTCCAAATTGGCACAGGAAAGCTGCAGCGTGGGAAGGAGGCAGACAGGGACTCAGAAGGGAAGGCCTCATGAGGAAGGGACACTGAAGCCAAGACCCAGAGAGGAGAGGGAGCCTGTCACAAAAGATGGGAGGCAGAGCACCCAGGCCCAGGGAAGGGCAAGTGCCAAAGCCTACAGGGAGGAAGTCCGGCCTCTGAGGAGCTCGCCAGACACGTCCACAGGCCTTTGTGGAGGCGTGGTTAGGAGTCAACACAGGGAGAAGGCGGGCACCCACGGGCCTGCCACCCTGCTCAGAAACGGGGAGGAAGCAGCCTGCCGGATGGATGGCTGCCCAAGGACTTTTCCTCTCTGGCACTGCTGGCCTGCTGTGGGACAAGTGCAGACACCTCATATACTGGGGGGAGGCTGGGGGGATTAAATCTCCCATCTCCCAGTTTTCTGCCAGACAGGGCGGTAGCAGGGTCCAGCCTTGACCCCTCCAGCTCCTGCAGTGCCCGGCGGGCCAGCAGGCCGTGAGAACCAGCGCCCCAGGACTTGCACAAGCTTCGCCCCACGCCAGGCCGCGCGGACACCTCAGAGACATCTCTTAACTGAATCCTCACAAGGTCAGCCATTGTTATTCCTCTCTTTACAGAAGAAACAGAAGCAGAAACAGTAAGTGGACTGCCCCTGGTTACACAGCACTTTTGTGTGAGAAAATGGGGCACCAAGAAGCAGGATTCATGTACTCATGCCCCCTCCCTGCCATGTCAGGATCCCCAGTGACAGTAGCTCTCTGTCCTGAGAACAGCCCCTGAGATGGGATGTTCTCCATCCCAATCACTGGGGTTTCCATACAATCTGCAGACGGCCACCGCCCTCAACGTGACAGCTGAACTGAGAAACCAGGACGAGGGTCCCGCCCTGTGGGGACAGTGTACGCAGAAAATCATTTCAGGCGGACATGGCTGGAGGCAGTATGCCCATCCCTTCCCTCTAAGAGGTGAACAGTCTGACCTCAACAGACTGGAAACCACCCTACACTGATGCGTCAGCCGCTTCCCCACTCCGCGCGTCTTCCGTCCACACAGACAGCACACGCCAACCGTGGCTGAGGTCGGAATGCCGCAGCTCACTGCTCCACGTGCGAGCCGAGGGCAGTCTTCCAGCAGCGCCCACGGCTGGGAGCAGTGGAAGGAGATGATGAACAAAATGAAAATTCCCAAACACAGGCTGGAGTTCCAGGACAAAAACAAAAGGCACCGGACAACAAATGGTTCTTTCCCTAACGGGGCCGTCCAGGACACTGCCAGGAATGTTCCTCGTGGCCCCTAGAGCACGCGGCTCTACCCATCGGCCAGGCAGAGGAACTGTCAGGAAGAAGGCAGAGCCCAGGCACAGGACAAAGGCCAAGAGACACAGGCTGGAAAACCATCCAGACTGCGGTCTTGCACCGAGGGCTGCTCAGGGGCAAAGGAGTGCAGGAGCCAGTGGGCCCCGCTGTGTTCCAGAGATCCAGTGGCGGCTGTTGCCGCCGCCAGTTCGCTCACTTGATGCCTGTGACCGGAGCACCTGTGGCTCCACTCCCAGCCCCTCTCCTTGGAAGAGGCAGAGAGAAAAGGAAGGCACGACTGCGGAGGCCTCACTCGACAGCCCCCCCTCGAGAGAGCACGGCAGGCCTCTACAGCCCCAGGGACGCACACAGCAGAGCAGAGGGGGCTTCTCTGGAATTCGGTACCAGGACCCACCTAAGAAACGCACGACTCTCAAAGGAGGAAAACCGCCACTGTCTGAGATGAATTCTAGTTTTCGCCCAAACTACTGTTAGGTATTCCCGAGAAAGGCGGAACCTGCCGGCCGTCACGGGGGGAGGGAACGTGCCACAGACTCTGGCGCACCTGTGTGTGGCCTTCAGGCACCCGGCATAAACACGGAAGCCCCCCATTTGAAGAGAACTAATCCCCTCATGAACATTTCTGAGACAACTAGCCCCCCTCTCCATCTTGCAGGAGCAAGTACCTCAAGTTACATTTTGGCTTTTTTTCCCCTTCTCTTTACGGTCTATTTTCCTCAGCCCCTGTGACTCCATGGAGGGGCGGCAGGGGGTGAGAAAGCGGGGAGCAGGGGAGGCCCACCGCCTCTGGGGACGTTAGTCCACTAATCCCGTTTCCACAGATGCGCAGCGCCGCCGCCGCCCTGACCACGAGCCCAGACACACAAAAAGCACAACTCAATCTCTTGAGGTTTTTAAGAGTAAAATTAAATCGGATGCTAAAGTCCCTTAAATCTTTGAGGGGATTTTCCTTCCCTCTGTACTTCTGTGCAAAGGAACACTTCACAGTACTTGGGGGAAAAGATTTCAAAGAACAAAACCGGGGAATTTTTTGTTTTTCAAAGGAAACGCCACCATAAGCTTTACAGAAAGGCAGTAAATTAAAAAGGACGGCCCCCTGGCTGGAAGCATCTCTGAGCCAGGGACGGGGTGGGCTGCTGGCCGGGTCTGTCCCGAAGCCTTCGGGAGCACCACACACAAGGCCTGCCTTCAGCTCAGTCGCCGTGAACTCCGAGAGGCCACGGGACAGTTTTAAAGCCTCCAACACCTCTCCACGGACATCTGGGGAGCTGAACGACAGCCGGAGAAACGATTTATCCACCCGGTGTCGGCAGTCCACGCGCTTAAAGGCCAGCGGCGCAGCTGGCCTGGGGCGAGCAGGAGGGCAGAGGCCCCGACACCCACCGGGACTCTGGCAGGGGTGCCGGCCCCGACTCACCTGTGCTTGCTGTACTTTCCATTCCCACGAGCACACTGCCCCCCTCACCCCCGCTCCGACTGCTCTGTGCTGAGGCTGCCTTTCGCTGTCTTGTTCTGCAAGGGGGGGAGGGGGAATGGGAGGGGAGGCTGAGCCGGCAAAGCCAAGGAGACAAGACAGGAGGGACCGAAGAACAGTGTGGGGGTCGGGAGGGCAGAAGCGAGGAGAGGAATGGCACATGGAAAAGGAAAGAAAAAGCAGAGAGTCAGTATTGAATGACAAACAGGAGATATTCAGACAGGGTTTTCTGAGGCAAAATGTGACCATTAAAAAAGAGAAGTTTTAAAAATAAAAACACGTAAATTAACTAAAAGAGAATACTATAAGATCCTGTGGTCCATCTCCGAAAATAATTTTTAAAGAAAAGCATAAGTAAGCATCTTTCCGTAGCGTTTTGAGGGCAGACCTGTCAGGAGGACCTCTTTCGGGTTCATTTCAGCCCTAGTCGGAGACCGCGCCTGCGAGCGTCGTGACCACCAGGTGTCAGTGTGACCTCAGCCAGAGGAGCGCGCGGCCACCGCGGGAAACGCCAGGTGGCGCCCGATCGGCTGGGCGGCCCGTCCTCCCCGGGGCTTCCTTCTCCGCGCCCTCCCTGCCCCCAACACACCCGCTAGCTCAGCAACAGCCCAGGCGCCCCTTATCTTCCATCCTTCCCTAAAAAGGGCCACACCAAGAGACCGCCTCTTGAATTATTCGGGAAATGAGGCGGCGGCGGGCCACCAACTGCACCACCGGTCGCTTCTGCCGAGGTAAAAAGACGGAGTTTCCCCCCAAAGCCCTGGAGTCAGTTCTGATTTCTTTTAGTCTGGGAAAGTGCCTCTGCTATGTATCAAGGCCTACAACCAATCTTACCTCGCGCCACCTGGGAACTGGGGTTCCACTAAACTAAAATGGGAATCAGTAGTTTTATTGAGTTTGATCTTTGAATTTCTCTTAACGATCAAATACGTTCCGCTCCCCCCCGCCGCGTTTCTCCCAGCCTCCCACAGCACATGGGGGGCCAGCCTGGGGCACAGGTCCCCCCCCAGCACTGGGCCTCCCCACCCTCCCGCGGCCAGGAGCAGGTGCAGCCTCCAATGTCGGGTCTGTAGATTGGGAGGAACACCCCCTTCCCCCAGCCCCTCTGGAGGCACACGCTCTGACTCACCTTGTGCTTGGGGCACCTCACCGAGAAGTTCTCCTCATGTAGCAAACAATCTACAAGACAGAAAGGGACAGTCAGACCGAGCCAGCGGGTGGTACAGCCCAGGGTAAGTGGGGGCACACTAGCCAGGACTGACAGTGCCAGACATGGAGATAAGTGGTCCCCACACTGTGATTTCTGAAACATTAGCGACACCCCCAAATAAACTATGGGACCGCAACATGGTGGAGTTATCAGCCACTTAAAATTTTAATGTTTCAAAACAGTTAATGGTACGGGGACACACTCATGACACAAAATGGCTTGAAAAACCAGGATACGTAAATATAGAAGTACAATCCTAATTTTATCAAAATGTGTTATATGCATTAAAAACAAGACAAAGGAAACTTACCAAAATGTAACAGTGGTTCTCTTTGGGTAGCAAGACTATAGGTGATTTTGTTTTTTTAATGTATTTCCACAATTACATTATTTTCATAATCAGAAACAATCTCCAATGAACGTTATTTTTAAAATCCCTCATTCTAGGCTAAGCCCATTCCAACAGGCCCCCAAGCCAAAGCTTCCTCGTGAAGACACCGCCAATCGGGAGGCACCCTTCTCCCCTGTCCAGAGCCCTGCTATCACCTTTGCCACACAACCCACGGAGACACAGGAGAAGTTCCCGACACGAGCCACATAATCCACACTAAATGCTTCAGGGGAAAGTGAAATCCCACGAGGGGGTTACTAATCCTTGGAGGAAAATGATTCATTCCAACTTTTAACGTGCTGACAGCAAGGACACGCATTTGCCTCCAGGTGAGTTGAGCTCCGAGGCACAAGGGTAGTGTGTGGAGCAGGGCGAGGAAATCTAATTAATGAATTCACTCTGCACACCACAGCTCCCGGAGACCGACAGCCAGGTCACTGGTGCAAGATGCGGTGGCAGAATGTTAATAAATATTGATCACACATTCTCAGAGAGCTCCCGGGCACCGTGGCAGGAAGCAGCCATGGTACTTAGCCTTGTTAAATGTATGATTTAACTCAAGTTTAAACTGAGGTCCAGATTAGCAGCCTGTGTACCCACAGATTTCACATGAAAAAGTAATAAGCAAGGGAACACACAAACGAAAACTTCTAAGGTTCTTTGTATCTTAAACAAACAGAAAAAGACTCTTTCATAATTGGGCTGGGTCTGTCCCATCACTGCCTCCCTCTGGAGCCCCTGAATACCCAGGAGAGGGCAGGCAGCCTCTCTGCTCCCGGAGCCAGCCTCCGGGCACAGCTCAGCAAGTCCGGCTAACCTCCGAGCCCTCCCCCTGCAAGCAAATAGCATGGCAGTAAATGAAATGTGTTAATTTAAAGCCCACAAGTACATGGCGTGACCAAGGCCCCTGCTGCTCCAATCTGCCAGAGAGCTTAGGAACAGTAGGAGACAGACAACTGGGGCTCAGGGGAAGCACTTTCTCCTTACCTGGGCTTTGGCAGCACTGCTTGCTGGCAGTCTCTAGTTTGGGCCAGAGAAACAGCATAGCCCCCGTGGGGCTCGGCCACCTTTATGCCACAGGAGTTTAGAGAAATGAGGAAGGGGGACCATATTAGCTGGAAAAGGTGCCATCAGAAAGGCAGCGGCGGCTCAGTCCCCCTCCCAGCCATGGAGGAGTCACCAGCTGTGACAGACCATTAGTAAAACATGTCTGAAGTTAGGAAACATGCTCCCTCTAAGTTAAAAAGCAGAAAAGAAGTAAGACAATGTAAGTACACACTGAAGGCAACTGGAGCTAATGTCAGGTACTTCTGGAAACGGGAGTCTCCTACACAAATCTGCCAGAGACCACGTCCACCTTTGGCAATGCCTCCCATGCAGGAAGACTGCAGACAAATGCTCTCATCTGTCCTTGTAGTGCGCACAGGCCATCAGGAACCGCAATCCACGCTCCTGGCAGGGACGAGAACCACGGCCAGAGAGCTTAGCCACCCCCGAGGGCCCAGGGAGCCTCTTCTTGGCTGCCTTGACCCAGCCCCTGCTGCGAGGAGAGCAAAGAGCCAGGTGAGAGGTTCGGTGGGGCCCCTGCTGGGGTGTCTCAACAGGCGCCCGCCCTAAATGGCCAGCCAGCCTCTCAATTTGTTTTCCTTAAGCCCCTGGCAATATCCCACACTGGCCAGAGGGCCGGGTCAGCACTTCCACACAGTGAAGTCAAAGTAAATGGCGTGCTGGATCATCACACACGCTGGAAAAGACTCACAAGGTTGTCCAGTCAACAAGATGGCTTCCGGACACAAACACAACGCCCCAGAAGAGGATCCGCTTTCATTTCTCTCTATACTTAGTTTAAATGCAGAGTGGACTTTACTGAGCTCCTCATAACAAGCTACTTGGAGCTACCTGCACCCACGTGCGGCCACATCTACCCCGGCCGAAGACTCTAAACCTGAAGAGGGGGAAAAGGAGAGGGGAGGGCTGCTGTCGTTCGGATCTGGCAGCCCCCAGACGTCGTCTCCAGCTTGGCCGCAATCTCCCTCAGAGCTACAGTTGGTACTTAGATTGGCCCAATCAGCCTGGGACTCAGGGAGCTGCCAGCCTCACCCGCCTTGCTGAGGGGCTCCTGGGCCCGAGGACGGGACTGTCAGGGCAGGGCAAGCCCTGGCACTGGTTCTGGGGTGCAGAGCAGGGTCTCTCCGGGGAAGGGCCAGACACCAGTCCTTTCATAACCATCGGGGGCCTGAGCGCACTGGGTCAAGATCAGAGTTTGCTGCAGGGCTGGCTGCAGACAGCGTGTCCCAGCTGGGCCTCCTCCTGCGGGGTAAGAGGAAAACCCCCTCCGGGCCTTTATGCACAGTAGTTGCTAATGTGCTACTGCAGCTCTTTTCTCCTTTGGGCTTAGTTGTTGCAGCTCATTGCAGTGATACATTACTTTTTTTAAACCAGTGCTCATGTTCTTGTTACTGCATCCCCTGAAGCCTCAGCCTGCACCTGTGACCTAACAAGCAGCTCAGGACCGCTAACCATGACGTCACAGGTGCAGGACCAACAACAGGTGGGGGGAAGCTGCAGCAGCCACAGACCCTCAGCAAAAAAAGATTCTGTTTCAGTGGAGATGTCCCCAGCAATCAAAGTTCTCCCGAAGACATGAACAGCTCTGTGAGGTTTGGGTGGTTAACAGGAAAGCAAAGATGAAAGTGTTAATCTGTTCTTTACTCATGCAGAGATGAGGAACTCTCCAACTCAGGGACTCATTCATTCATTTTTTAAGGAAGTCAATCAATGAACGCCTTTCCTGGACACAAAGATCCATCACATAGAGAACAGAATTCCCGAGCAGACCCTGTGGGATAAACATAAGCATCCATCCCCACAGAGCAGTACAGGCTGCTGGGTCACTGACTCAGGTCATCGAAAGATAGACACGGTCACCTTGTGATGCTACTTCTTTGGCCCTAGATCTCTATATGGAGCAACAGAGCATGTGGCAGCTGGGAAAGCAAAGCCCGGGGGTCAAGGCCGCACCTGGGCCACCCCGACCCAGGCAGCCTCCCTCTCACTGGATATGTAGCCACCAACTTCTGCCGAATACACGTTACCAACTTCTCTGGGCAGGCCACACAAGACAGGCTCAAACAGACAGTGACCAAAATCATTTACTTCCTAACCCTCAGCTGGTAAAGCAACCCCAGCTTTGCCGCAGGGCGGATGACTGAGCAAGCCTCCTCTGGAGAGGAGGACGAGCCCTGTGCATTTCCCAGAGAACCCCAACCCTACCACCTGAGCTTGACCAAGGCCAGGCTAAGCCGGTGCTTTCCAGCTGCTAGCCACGCATGGACACATAAATTTAAGTTTAAATACAATGAAGTCAAATAAAAATCCAGTCCCTCGTTCCCAACTAGCCACATTTTCAGCACTCAGTGGTACATAAGGCTTGTGGCTACTGTGCTGGAGAGTGCAGATCTAGAACATTCCCATCATGTCAGAAAGTCCTCCTGAGCAGCCCTGCTTAATCCCTCAAGAAACTGCCAGGAGCCTGGTCCCTAACTTGGCTGGTGCCCCAGCATGCAGACAGGGGGTGCACTCATGCCGGAGGGGGGGGCGGGGTGTGTGCACGAGATGAGGTCACCTGCCTGCTGCTCACTGGATGTTTCTAAGCAAAGGAGACCACCTCTTACCAGGCCACTGACTGGGAGAACCAAGTCTTGCAATACAGTACTCCCCGCATAAAATTATAAGTAACTGCCATAAACTTAACACTTAAACATCTTCATTTAAAAATCATGAAGCTTAAACTAGAAAAAAGAATTTAGGGGCAATATCATGAAAATGAGAAACGGCAACGGCTGGCTCTTGAGAGAGAGAGAGGACTAAGAGGCTTTACTATGGAATGTGCCAGACCACGACTCAGGGTGAATTACAGCTCAGATCCAACACAGAAACATGTAAGGGAAGAAAGAGAACGGAAAGGGACAGACTAAAACCCAAACTCCCTGAACTGACATTTCAAGGCTCTCTTCTTACTCCCTCTGGTCAAACAGTGCCCTGGCCACTGGCCACCCTTCAGCAAGTGCAAACACACATTTTTATGAGAATCTAACTGTGGCATAATAAACATTATCTTTCTGTATCTTTCTGGTTCTTCAGCTGTGCCTCCTATGGAAACTTGAGGGAGGGAAAAGAGGTTAAGAAGGACCTGCAAGGTAGGGGGCATGTAGCTCAAACAACTTCCGGGGAAGGAAGGGTGGTCCAGATGAGCTTGGACTCCTCCCCACACCTGTCAGATCCCACTCGGCTTCATGTCCCTGTGCCTGCTTCCACCACCTGGTCAGCCATGCCCTCCCCTCCTCCCTCTCAAGCACACAGAGATAACCAGCACCCTGCCACTTGCCGCACCCTCGCTGATCTTCCCATTTTTCTCCCCCTCCATCCCGAATGAAAGTACTATGAGGGCTGGCGAGGGGAAGGTCTTAGACATATGCTCAAAAAGTAACTGGTGAAACGTCCACTGAAAGGACAAGGGTCTAGATGAAGAGAGAGGACTTTCCCAGGCTAAAGTTCAGAGTCAAAATTTAAGGCTCCTGCATCACTCACTGGATGGAACTTCATGGACTAAAGTTCCCCCTTCTTTCAACAGTTATGACACTGCAAAACACTACTCTGATCATCTCAACAGACACGGAAAAAATGGTAAAATGCAAAACCCCTTGTTGAGTGATAAAAACACTCAACAAACTAGGAATACAAGGGAACTTCCTCAGCTGCGTCAAGAACATCTATGAAAACCCTACAGCTATCATCACACTTAATGGGTCAGAAACAAGGCAAGGATGTCAGCTCTTGCCACTGTTACCCAACATTCTGCTAGAAGTTCTAGCCAGGGCAATTAGGCAAGAAAAAGAAATAAAAGGCATCTGACTGGAAAGGAAGAAGTAAAACTACCCATCTGCAGATGACATATCTTGTACAAAGAAATCCATTAAAAAAAACTATTAGAGCTAATCGATGAGCTGAGCAAAGTTGCAGGACACAAGATCAATATACAAAATCAATTGTGTTTCTGTATGTTCACAACAAACAATCTGAAAATTAAATTAGGGAAACAACTGCATTTACAGTCACACTAAAAATAATAAAATACTTAGGAATACATTTAACAAACAAGTGCAAAACTTATACTCTAGGGGCGCCTGGGTGGCTCAGTTGTTACGCGTCTGCCTTCGGCTCAGGTCATGATCTCAGGGTCGGGATCAAGCTCACCATCGGGCTCCTTACTCTGCGGGAAGCCTGCTTCTCCCTCTCCTACTGCCCCTGCTTATGTTCCCTCTCTCTCTGCGTCTCTCTCAGTCAAATAAACAAATAAAATCTTTAAAACAACAACAACAATAAAAACATATACTCTGAAAACTACAAAACACCATTAATAGAAACTGAAGAATGAGACAAATGCAGAGACACTGCCTGGCCATGGGTTGGAAGACACTATTGTTAAGATGGCAAGGGCACCTGGGTGGCTCAGTTGGTTGAGCGACTGCCTTAGGCTCAGGTCATGATCCTGGAGTCCCGGGATCGAGTCCCACATCAGGCTCCCTGCTCAGCAGGGAGTCCGCTTCTCCCCCTGACCCTTCCCCCCTCTCATGCTCTCTCATTCTCTCTCTCAAATAAATAAATAAAATCTTAAAAAAAAAAAAGATGGCAAAGCTCCCCAGCTGTACCTGCAGATTCAGTGCAATCATTAGAGTTTTAATGGCTGTTTTTGTTTTTTTTTTTTAAATAAAAATAGACCAGCTCATCTTAAAATTCGTATCAAGTAGCCAAGGACCCAGAATAGCCAAAACATTCTTGAAAAAAGGAATAATCAGAAGACTCATACTTCCCAATTTCAGAATCTACTACAAAGTTAATCAAGACAGTGTGGGACTGGAGAAAGTCCAGAAATAAGCCCATATAGCTATGGTCAACTGGTTTTCGACAAAGGTACCAAGATCATTCAACGAGGAAATCACAGTCTTTTCTACAAACGGCGCTAAGACAACTGGAATCCACACACAAAAGAGTGAACTGGACTCCTACTTCACGTCATATATAAAAATTAACTCAAAGTGGATCAAAGACCTGTGTAAGAGCTAAATTCTTAGGAGAAAACATAGGCATAAATCTTTGTGATTCTGGATTAGGCAACAGTTTCTTAGACGAAAAAGGAACAAGCCACAAAAAGCAAACGAACAAAAGAAAAAATGGACAAACTGAACTTCATGAAGATGTTAGACATCATTAGCCATCAGGGAAATGCTCAAAATCACAAAGAGATGCCGCTTCCTACCCACTGGGATGGCTAGAATACAACAGGCAGATAACAACAAGGGTCAGTGAGGGTATGGAGAAACTGAAGCCCTCATATAGTGCTGGAAGGGTGTAAAAGGATTGAGCCACTTTGGAGAAGTCTGACCGTCCTTCCAAAGGTTAAATGTAGAGTTACCATACAATCCAGTAATTCTACTCCTAGGTTTAAATCCAAGAGAAGTGAAAACATTAAATCTACATAAAGACTTGTGAGTGTTCACTGCAGCATTATTCATAATAATCAAAAAGTGGAAAACAATCTAAATGCGCATCAACTGATGAACGACAAAATATGGCATATCCTAAAGATATGGTTTGGCAATAAAAATGAAGTACTGATACATGCTTTAACATGGATAAACCTGAAAAACACTACGCTAAGTGATAGACGTCAGTCATAAAGAGCACATATTGTATGATTCCACTTATATAAAATGTCCAGAATAGGCAAATCCATCAAGATAGAAAGTAGATCAGTGGTTGCCAGGGGCTAGGGTGGGTGGAGGGGAGTGACCACCAAGGGGCAGGAATTTACGAGGTGATGAAAATGTCCTAAAATTGACTGTGATGATGGTTGCACAACTCTGTGAGTATACTAAAAACCCCTGAATTGTACACTTAAATAGTGAATCATGGGTGAATTATATGAATAAAACTGTTATTATGACCCTGTTGCACTCCTTTTTATTATCCTTTCTGCATTCTTTTAGAATTTACAAACAGAACAGGGTCAGAAGAGACAAAAAGAACAACAAAGAAAGGAAAGAAGGCAGAGAATCAAAGTGTCCGTCAAAGCCTTCAGATGCTCTGGACAAGGGCTGTGGTCCCATCTTACCTGCGTCAATGGCACACGGGTAGTGATATCGGAAGGAGCAGCCTTTGTTGTAACAGCCCAAGGTGGCACCTGCCTCCTGGCAGTGGGAACATTTCTGAAAAGAAAGAAGTTGAGCATGTCAGCATCCCAGATTCACCCCGCTCATCCAGGCCTTCCCTAAGCCCCATCTGTCATACCTCAGCTCATCTCTGTGGTTACAGGTCGGTGGTGGGAGGCTGGGCCGGTCAGTTGCTAACCGCCACTCACCGACTGCACCGTGGAAAGGATACAGCAGTGACGTGTTAGGCCAGGCCTCATAAACGTCCACAAACAGATCAAACAGAACAAGGCAGTGGGGTGGGGTGGGGCACCCAGACTTGTCCCTGGTGCTCCTGTTGTCCACCCGCCCACACACATGCTTGCCCGTCCTTTCCTCATTCCTCCTGCATCTTAAAATGTCAAATCTTGCCTGTTTATTTCTGCTGTGGAAGCCTGGGGTAGGAAGAGAGGGTAGGATAGTAGAGTTATATATAAACCTTTTAGAATTAAAAGTGGAATTTGGTTTCTAGTTCTTGTATTTGTAAGATTTTATTTTTATTCTACTTATCCCAAATGCCCAATACAAGTATATTTCTCTTTTCAAAAAAGATGGGTTCCTGTGTGCAAATGGTATTTTTATACACAAATCCTATTTTAAATGCACTAGGAAACCTGCCACAAATTTCTGGCTAAGTGAGACATTATTCTGTAATTGAGATGCTCCTCCTTATATGGGCAGGTTTTCTTAAAGTGGGGCACATCTCTATCATCCCTGTGATCACTCAATCCTGTCGGCATATGAAATGTGACCTAGCAACAATAATCATTATTTGTAAAATTCAACCAAACTGGCCCTACTGAGGAAAGATGCTGATTCTTCTGGTGGCCAAGGCACACCCAGATGAGGCTACCTGAATGATACAGACACTTACTGGTTCCTGATTCTAGGAAAAATAACATGAAAGTGCACCCTCAGCAGTTACACTTGTGGAGAATGCCTCCCCACGTGGGACAGGGTGGCACTCTCCTGGGGACAAAGTGACTAAAGGGTGCCCTTCTCCCCCTTTTCTCCTGCAAAGGCAGACCCCAGGTGGCAGCCTCTCAGGAGTCAGTGGTTACAGATCTGCAGTCAGGAATGCCAGTGGGAGTGAAGCTCACCTGGATGGTGCCACGGAATGGAAGGACACCCCAACACACAGAGGCAGGGCGCACAGGATGACAGGGAGCTGGATCGATCCAGTTTCCCTAGTGCTGAGGCTAAAACCACACCAGTACCAGCCACAGCACTGCCTCGGGGCTTCACCGTGCAACAGGTGTCTGCCCCAGACATATGCCCACTCATTCAGTCCCGTCACCTTCCCACTCCATAGGTGAGGTGCCTCAGGCACCAGAAGGGGAAGTACTTGCTGCAGTCAGAGCTGATCTGAACTGACCACCCCTGCAGCCGCCAAAGACAAGGGGGCAGGAATGGGGCTGTAAGCCAGGTCCTTCGAGAGCTCTGCCTTCCTCTCAGAAGACCAACATCCTTCTGGGTGCTGAGGCTCAGCAAACGTTTACCTTGCCCAGAAACAAAAGATTACGTGGCCTGGAGTAAACCAAGGACCGCTGGCAGCATTCTGAGGAGCCCTAGGCCGTACCTACCTTGTCACTGCAGCAGAGCCCGTTCAGAACCAAGGTCTAGATGCTAACTGGAGGGAACGCCTATGGCTGATCTGTCAGTAGCCTACCCTCCAGTTCCTGCTGGAGGCCCTTCTTACAAAGAAGCCCGGTAGGCCCCCCACAGGGCTTGTGCTCCAAGCCCTCCCCACCCCCGGGGTGGGGGGCCTACCTATCAGTGGTGGCCATTTACGAAGGGGTGTAGCAAGCATTCCCGGCAGGAAAGTCCACAGGTTAAGGAACTTCTGGGAAAGTGTCACCCCTCTTCAAAAGGGACAAGAGGCAGGAACGGGCTTGCTCACTCAGCCGGTTAGGGTGGGATGGTGAGATCTGTTGCAATCCTCTTATCACCATGAGCTCTGAAGACAAAGCCCAAGCTGTTGAGGACAGCAGAGTGACAGGACAGAGGGAACCTGGACCCTCTGTGACACTGCTGAGGACTATATTAACCAGGTCCTGGACCACCCCATCTCCAGACTGTTAAGGGAGAGGACACTTAAAAAAAAAAAAAATCACTTTTTAATTTTGTAACTCACAGTCATAACTGATATACAAAGGGACCTAATATTTGAGGCACTGCAATATAAGGTCAAGTGTGTAGGCTCTGGAACCTAAATAACTCCCTGGTAAATGCTCCCACTGTGTCCTATATGTGTTCTTGGCCAATTCCTAACCTTTGTTTCCTTAACCTGCAAACATGAACCTAACTAACAGTACTATCTACCTCACAGAGATGTTGTGAGGGTTAAACGTGTGAATCCAGGCTTAAGACAGTGTCTGGATCAAAAGCGCTCGGTAAATGTGACACAGACCACCTATGAAAAACAACCTGCAGAGCAGGGCCTTGTCATCACCTAAGTTCACAGACAGGAAAGAGAAACAACCAAGCTCAGATCTGAACAAGGTCCATTTCCTTCCTACCTCAACACATGTCTTTGTCCCCTGCAGGGCTTCTTAATGCTCCCTGCCCTGAACCAGCCCACAGGCCAAAGGTCCCATCTTTTGCATAAAGAAAGCAAACTCACCCCTCACCAAGAAATTACATCACAATAAAATAATGCTTGCTTCTTTCAGTTAAAAAGCACAATTAATTTATTACACTGCATCCAGAGGAGAAAGACCCTGTATGGTATACTCGGGTCTTAGAGAAAGGACATTAAAGAATTCAGTTCAGTGGTTCTCACAGTGTAATCCTTGGACCAGCAACACCAGCATCACCTTGGAACTCATTAGAAATGGAAATTTTGGGATTCTGGGAAGATGGGGGAGTAGGCAGTACCAGGAATCTGTCTCCCTCCTGGACAACAACTGCATTGGCATAATCTGTCTGATACAACTATTCTGGAACTCTGGAACCTGTTGTAGGTGTGCAACTTCCAGGGGAAGACTTGGGTGGTAAATGGCAGCTAATTTTGGTCAATTTCAGCTCCTAGGAGCATAGCAGCAGCTACCCATCTCCCACTCCCAGCCAAGTGACAGGCAGCTGTGCACGCGCTCCTGGAGCAGCCTGCACACGGCTTGTGGGAGCCAGGGTGGGCAAAGAGAACCCTGTCCTCCAGGTATCGGGAGGGATCTCTGTTCTGATTGCTGATTATTGCTTCTGATCACAGAGGTGCAAACCCAGTGGACAGCCACTGTTGTTGTACCTGCCCCCACTGCTGCAAGCCCCTCCCCCTCAAGCTTTGAAATGACTTCCGGGGAATTTAAAAGGCTGGCACCCTCTCCCCATCATTTTTTGCTTTTTTCTCTTTTGAGAGCTAGACATTAAAGAGTAGGATGTTAAAAAAACAACTACGTATATGGGTACAATAAGAAAGTGACCCATGTCCCCATCGTGGGGAAAGACTCAGAAAAGACCTGAGAAGACTTTAAGTTGACACCTCAAGCTGATCCTAGGCACAGAGACAGCATACAAGAGTAAAAACAAAAACAAAAAACACAACAACACAAAACCCAAAACAATTAACAACCCCCCAAAAAGCAATGCTTGGGGAAGGGGGAGAATCTAATTTTCAGAGTTATCATATTATTCATTCATTCATTCATTCATTTACATGAGAGAGAAAGAGAGAGCACGCACGCACGAGCAGGGCGAGGGAGAGAATCTCAAACAGACTTCACACTGAGCCTGACAGAGTACTTGATCACAGGAGCCTGAGCTCATGACCTGAGCCAAAACCAAAAGTCAGACACTTAACTGAGCCATCCAGGCGCCCCAAGAGTTATCACATTATTAAATTCAAATTTCTAGTGTTTAACAAAGACTCACAAGGCATATGCAGAGACAGGAAAGCATGGCCTATTCAAAGGAAATAAAGAAATCAGCAGAAACCTTCCCTGAAAAAGACCTAACGGCAGGTACACTAGACAAAAACTTTAAAAGAACTGTCTTAAAAATGCTCAAAGAATTAAAGAGAGATGCAGATAGTCAAGAACACAATGTGTGAACAAATAAAAATACCATTAAAGAAGAAAAGAAAACATAAAGATACCAAAAGAAATTCTTAAATAACTGAAATTTAAAAATTCATTAAAGGGATTCAAAGACAGACTGGATCAAGCTGGAGAAAGAATCAATGAAGACAGGGCAATGGAAATTATTGAGTCTGAGGAATAGGGGGAAAAAAAAAAAAGCCAAAGAAAAGTGAACAGAGCCTAAGTGAAACCATTAAGTAGACCAACATATGCACTGGGGGAATCACAGAAGGAGAAGAGAGAGGAAGGGGCAGAGACAATTTTGGAATGGCTGAAAACTTCCTAACTTTGATGAAAGACAAGAATATAAACATCCAAGAAGCTCAATGAACTCCAAGAATGATGAATTCAGAGATTTGCAGTGAGACACATTATACCCAAATTTTCAAAAGCCAAAGAGAGAATGTTGGGAGAAGTGAATTGTCACAAGCAGTCCTCTCTATAAGATTATTTGCAGGTTTGGGCGCCTGGGTGGCTCAGTCGGTTAAGTGTCTGCCTTCGGCTCAGCTCATGAGCCCAGGGTTCTGGGATCGAGTCCCACATCGGGCTCCCTGCTCAGCGGGGAGCCTGCTTGTCCCTCTGTCTGCTGCTCCCCCTGCTTGTGCTCTCTCTTGCTAACAAATAAATAAAATCTTAAAAAAAAAAGATTATTTGCAGGTTTCTCATCAGAAACTTTGGGGACAGCAAACAGTGGGTTGACATATTCAAAGGGCTAAAAGAAAAAACTATGAACCAAGAATCCTATACCCAACAAAGCTGTGCTTTAAGAATGAAGGAGAAATTAAGACATTGCCAAACAAACAAAAGCTGAGGGAGTTCATGACCACTAGACTTCCTCTGCAAATATGCTCAAGGGAGTCTGCAGGTGAAGCTGTACAGAGAAATAAAAATCTTAATAAAGGTAAACACATGGGCAGTTAGAAAAGCCAGTGCTGTTGTAGCAATGGCTCATAAATGCATTTTTTTTTTAAATTTTTTTTATTTGTGAGAGAGAGAATGAGAGACAGAGAGCAGGAGAGGGAGGAGGGTCAGAGGGAGAAGCAGCCTCCTTGCCGAGCAGGGAGCCCGATGTGGGACTCGATCCCGGGACTCCAGGATCATGACCTGAGCCGAAGGCCGTCGCTTAACCAACTGAGCCACCCAGGCGCCCCCATAAATGCATTTTTTGTTTTCTACATGATTTAAGACTAATACCTTAAATTAAAAAAAACAATTATTAGTGTAAAAGCTAGTATTACTATAACTTTGGTTTGTGACTACAAATCTTGTTTTCTACATAATTTAAGAGAACACTACATTTAAAACGTTATTAGCTTAGGTTTTGGGGTACCCAATGTATGAAGATGTAATTTTGTGACATCAACACCTGAAAGGTTGGAGCTGCAAAGGAGCAGAGTTTTTGTATGTTACTGAAATTAAGTTGGTATAAATTCAAATTAAGGTGTTATAATGTTAAGATGTTACAGCCCCATGGTGACCATAAAGAAAATCACTATTAAATATATAGAAAAAGAAATGAGAAAGGAATTTAAACTTTTCCCTATAAAAAGTTAACTGAACACAGAAAAAGACAGTAATGCAGGAAATGAGGGATAGAAAACTTTAAAAGACATCTAGAAACAAAATAGCGAAATGACAGAAGGTGCCCATTATCATAATTACTTTAAATGTAAATGGATTAAACTCTCCAATCAAAAAACGGTGACTGGCAGAATGGATACAAACTTATGATTCAGCTATATGTTATGTACAAGAGATTTACATTAAACACAAATAGACAAAATGAAAGGACAGAAAGAGATATTCCATGCAAATAGTAACCAGAAGAGAGGAGTGGCTATCCTAATACCAGAAAAAATAGACTTTATGGATAAAAAAAAACAGAAGGAAGGAAATAGAGGATTTTATACTACAAAGCAACCCGTCTAACAGACATATACAGAACATACCACCCAACAACAGAGTACATATTTTTTCAAGTGTACATGGACATCTTCCAGGACAGACTACATGTTCGGCCACAAATTAAGTCTCAATAGATTTAAGAAGATATCATACAAAGTATCTTCTTTGACAACAATGAGATAAAGTTAGAAATGAGTAACCAAAGGAAAAGTAGAAAATTCACAAAACTGTGGAAATTAAACAACAGACTTAAAAAAAAAAAGATTTATTTATTTGAGAGAGAGTGTGAGCGAGTGGGGGAGAGGGACAGAGGGAGAGAGAGAATCCCAAGGAGACTCCCCACCAATCGACTGAGCCACCCAGGTGCATCTAAACAACATCCTTTTTTTTTTTTTTAATTTATTCATTTTAGAGAGAGAGGGCGCCTGCATATGCATGCATGTGCATGCAGGGGGAAAGGGAGACAGAGATTCAAGCAGACTCTGTGCTGAGCAGGGAGCCTGATATGGGGCTCAATCTCATGACCCTGAGATCATGACCTGAGCTGAAACCAAGAGTCTCATGCTTAACCAACTGTGCCATGTAGGCATCCCTAAACAACATACTTTGAAACAAAAAATGGATCAAAGAAGAAATCACAAGGGAAATAAAAAATATTTAGAGATGGATGAAAAGAAAACCACAATATACCAAAACTTTTGGGATGCAATAAAAGTTGTGCTAAAGGGAAAATTTATAGCTATAAACACTTACATTAAAAATAAGAAGGATCTCAAAGCAACAACCTAACTTTACAACTTAAGGAACTACAGAAAGAAGAACAAACTAAACCCAAAGCTAGTGGAAGGAAGGAAATAAAAAGGATTCAAGTGGAGATAAGTGAAACCGAGAATAGGCAAGGAGTAGAGAAAAAAATCAGTGAACCCAAAAGTTGGTTCTTTGCAAAGTTCAACAAAATCAACAAACTTTTAGATGGATGGAAAGAAGAAAAAAGGAAAGACAGAAGACTCAAATTACTAGAATCAGAAATGAAAATGGGGCATTACTATTGATTCTACAGAAATAAAAAGGATTAAGGGTGCCTGGGTGGCTCAGTTGGTTAAGCTTCTGCTTTTGGCTCAAGTCATGATCCTAGGGTCCTGAGATTGAGCCCTGCCTCAGGCTCCCTGCTCATGGGAGAGTCTGCTTCTCTGTCTCCCTCTGCCCCTCCCCCTGCTTGTGCACTCACTCTCTTTCTCTCTCCCTCTAAATAAATTAAAAATAATTTTTTTAAAAGATTTTATTTATTTACTTGAGAAAGAGAGCTAGAGAGAAAGAGCATGAGCAGGGGGAGAAGCAGAGGTAGAGGGAGAAGCAGACCCTCTGCTGAGCAGGGAGCCCCATGTGGGGCTCCATTCCAGGACTCGGTGATCATGACCTGAGCCAAAGGTAGACAGCCAACCAGCTGCCTCTCAAATAAAATCTTTTTAAAAATAAAAGAAATAAAAGGGATAAGAGAGTACTATGAGCAACCATACACCAACAAGCTGGATAATCTAGGTGACATGGACCCATTGCAGAAACACAAAACCTACCAAGATTAAATCATGAAGAAATAAAATATCTGAATACACCTATAACTACTAAGGAAATTGAATCAGTAGTAAAAAATCTCCCCTCAAAAGAAAAGCCCTGGACCTGATGGCTTCACTGGTGAATTCTACCAAACATCTGAACTATTTGAACACTGACTGAACTATTTGAACTAATACCAATCCTTGTGAAACTTCCCCCCAAATTAGAGGAGGGAACATTTTCCAAAATTATTCTGAGGCCAACATTACTTGATACCAAAGTCAGACAAAGACACTACAAGAAAAAAAAAAAAACTACCAATATTCTTTATGAATACTGATAGAAGAATCCTTAACATAAATACTAGCCAACAGAATTCAGCAGCACATTAAAAGGATTGCATGCCATGACCAAGTGGGATTTATTTCTGGAATGCAAGGACGGTTCAACACAAGAAAAATGCTCAGTGTAATACATTACCTCAACAGTATGAAGGAAATAACCAGATGGTCATCTCAATTGAGGCAGAAAAAGGATCCAACAAAATTCAACACTCTTTTTATGATAAAAACATTCAACAAACTAGGAAAAGAAAGAAACTACCTCAACATAACATAACAAAAGACATATATGAAAAACCCACAGGGATTATCATACCTAATGGTGAAAGATGAAAGCACTTCCTCTCCTCTAAGATGAGGAACAAGGTAAGGATGCTGGCTTTCACCACTTCTATTCAATATATTAGAGGAAGTTCTAACCAGAACAATTAGGAAAGAAAAAAGAAGTAAGTCCAAACTGAAAAGGAAGAAGTAAAATTATCTGTTTGTAGATGATACGATCTTATACGTAGAAAACCCTCAAGAGTCCACCAAAAACCTGTTAGAACTAATAAATGAATTCAGCTAAATAGCAAGATACAAAATCACTACACAAAATACCAGTTGCACTTCTATATACAAACAATAAACAATCTGAAAAGGAAATTACACAAATACTTTTGATTTTCAATAGCATCAAATAGAATAAAATATTTAGGAATTAACTAAGGAAGTGAAAGACTTGTGCAATCTTTACAACTACAAATACTACAAACTACAAAACACTGCTGAAAGAAATTAAAGATGACACGAATAAATGGAAACATGGAAACCCATCCCATTTTCATGGATTAGAAGACTTAATATTAAGGTACGAATACTATGCAAAGTGATGTACATATTCAATGCAGTCACTATCAAAACCCCAATAACTTTTTTTTTTTACAGAAATAGAAACACCAATCCTGATATTCATTTGGAATCTTAAGGGACCACAAAGAGCCAAAATAATCTTGGAAAAGAAGAAAACTGGAAGATTCATATTTCCCGATTTCAAAACTTACTACAAACCTATAGTAATTGACAGTGTGGTCCTGGCATAAAAACAGGGATACAGACCAAGAGAACAGAACAGAGAGCCCAGAAGTACTCTTACATCTATAGTCAAATGATTTTTGACAAGGGTGCCAAGACTATTCTTCAGTGGGGGAAAGGACAGTCTCTTCAACAAATGGTGTCAGGAAAATTAAATATCAACATGCAAAAGAATGAAGTTGAGCCCTTCCTAACACCATTTACAAAAATTAACTTAAATGGATCAAGAACCTAAACATAAGACCAAAACAATCAAACTCTTCACTCTGGAAAACAGTATGGAGGTTCCTCAAAAAGTTGAAAATAGAGCTACCCTACAACCAGGCAATTGCACTATTGGGTATTTACCCCAAAGATACAAATGTAGTGATCCGAAGGGGCACATGCACCCCAATGTTTATAGCATTAATGTCCACAATAGCCAATACTATGGAAAGAGCCTAGATGTCCATCAACAGATGAATGGATAAAGATGTGGTTCATATACACAATGGAATATTATGCAGCCATCAAAAAACCCCAAAATCTTGACATTTGCAACGACATGGATGGAACTAGAAGGTATTATGCTAAGTGAAATAAGTCAATCAGAGAAAGACAATTATCATATGATCTCACTGATATGAGGAATTTGAGAAACAAGACAGAGGATCATAGGGGAAGGGAGGGAAAAATGAAACAAGATGAAACCAGAGAGGGAGACAAACCATAAGACACTCTTAATCTCAGGAAACAAACCGAAGGTTGCTGGAGTCGAGGGGGGTGGGAGGGATGGGGTGACTGGGTGATAGACTTTGGGGAGGGTATGTGCTATGGTGAGCACTGTGAATTGCGTTAAGACTGATGAATCACAGACCTGTACCCCTGAAACAAATAATACATTATATGTTAATTAAAAAAAGAAAGGAAGGAAGGAAGGAAGAGAGAGAGAGAGAGAGGAAAGAAAGAAAGAAAGGGAGGGAGGGAGGAAGGAAGGAAGGAAGAAAAAGAAGAAAGAAAGAAAGAGAAAGAAAGCAAGCAAGCGAGCAAGCAGGCTTCATGACACTGGGTTTGGCAGTGATTTTTGGGTTATGACACCCAAGGCCCACTTGAAACAAAAGAAAAAAGAGACAAACTGGACTTCATGAAAATTAAAATATTTTGTGCACCAAAAGACACCATGGACAGAGTGAAAAGGTGATTTACAGAATGGGAGAAAATATTTGCAAATCTTATACAGAATAAGTAAATAAATAAAATTCAACAACAAAACAACCTGTTTCAGGCCCTGAATAGACATTTCTCCTGAAGACATACATACAAATGGCCAATGAGCACCTGAAGGGATGCTCAACATCACTCATCACTAGGGAAATGCAAATCAAAACTACAATGAGATACCACCTCATACCCAATAGAATAGCTGCTACAAAAAAACCCCTAAAACAACAAGTATGATAAGGATGTGGAGGAACTGGAATCCTTGGGCACCGTTGGTGTGAATGTAAAATGTAGAGCCACTGAGGAAAACAGGATGGCAGTTCCTCAAAACATTATATATTCCCAGAAATGAAAGCAGGGTCTCATTTGCACACCTGTGTTTACAGCAGCATTAGTTACAAAAGCTAAAATGTGGAAGCAACTCAAGTGTACGTTGACAGATGAATAGATAAGCAAAATGTGGCACATACATACAATGGAATACCATTCAACCTTAAAAAGAAGCAAAGTCGGCCAGCGGCTACGAGGGGGGAACCTTGTGGAGGCCATTATGCTACGTGAATGAAGCCAGTCCGAAAAAGACAAATACTGATTAGTCCACTTATGTGAGGTACTTCGAACAGTTAAAACACAGAAAGCATAAGGGTAGTTGCCCTGATCTGGGGTGGAGGAGAAAGCGGGGAGTGTCTCATGGGTATATAGTTTCAGTTTTGCAAGATGAAGAGTTCTGGAGAAGGATGGTGGTTGATACTTACACAACAATGTGAATGTATCTACTATTACTGAACTTTGTACTTAAAAAAATGGTTAAGGTGGTAAATTTCATGTTAAGTGTATTTTACCACAATAAAAAAAGAAAGAAATGCAAATTCTCAAGGCCAATCTCAATCTGTGCTGTAACAAGTGTCCAGGCAATTCTGATGCATGACACAATTTGAGAACCATTGGTTCAATCTCAACTCCCCAACTTTTTAGGTGAGGAAAACAAAGACCCAGAGACACACAACAACTGGCTGAGCAAGGATTTCGGGTGTCCTGGGAGCGATTTACTGCTTTCTTCCCTATACTTCTGTCCCCAACTAACCAATGTAGATTACAGGGAATGGTAGGCAGAACTGCCCCTCAAAATGTCAAAGATGTCCAACCTCATCCCCAAGACCTGCCACCTTACATGGTAAAGGGACTCTGCAGATATGACTAAGTCAAGGACCCTAGGATGGAGAGAGTACATGGATTATCCAGGTGGCTCCCATCTAGTCACATGGGCCCTCCCAGGAATAGTGAGAGTTGAGGGCTTTTAGGGAGATGTGGTGATGGGGGCTGGGTCAGAGAGATGCAACACTGCTGGTTTTGAAGATGGAAGAAGGGGCCACGAGCCAAAAATGGGGACGGCCTTTAGAAGCTGGATGAGACAAGAAAACAAATTCTTCCTTGGAACCTCCAGAAAGGAACTCAGCCCTGCTGACACCTCAGCCTGAGCCGAGTGAGACCTGTGTGGACCTGAGACCGACAGAACTGTAAGGTAACAAGTTTGTGCTTTAAGCCACCCAGTTCATAGTATGTGTTACAGCAGTGATGGGAGACTAGTAAGGGGGGGGGGTGGATTTCCTGTGAAAATCTCACATTTTCCTTTTACATTCTTCAATGTAACAAATTTCTCCCTCCTGGAAACACCCACAATTTTACTCACTTTATTAGGCAAGTCCTGGCATCATCAGTCACAGTGGAACTAGAAGGGACACTGGGTCTGTCATCAGTGCCCTTGTGAAAGTTCAGGAAACAGACAGAAGCAACGTGGCCTGCTGGAGAGCTCGTAACTGGAAGTACCAGCACTTCGACGCACCCCAAGCTTGACCTTTGTACCGGACCACATGGCCTGCTAGTCCCCGTCATTCACTCAACTATCCAATATTTGAAAAGTACTTCCTACATGGCAGGTGCCAAAGACAGAATATAAAAACTTATCTCTATTCTGTTTCTATTTTCCCCTTCTAACCCCCAAATCAGTACCCAGGCTAATACCATTTCCAATTGGATTTCTGTTTACTTTTTACCTGAAGAAACTACACTATCATTCTCCTATAATGCTAATAATATAATAAAGTCACTGCACAGCTACATGTCCTTTGTTTTTGACCACACTGCTGTTAGTTGAGGTTAAGTCCACATAATACTGCTCCCCACACAAATGAGACAGAGTGGGGCTTCAATCATGGTTTCTAAATCAAGGCCTGTTTTTCAAACAAGCAATAGCCCGATCTTCTAAACAGTGAAATTTTCATTTATTATTGAAGGGAATATAGATTATTTTTAAGAAATCTGACATTTGGGACGCCTGGGTGGCTCAGTCGGTTAAGTGTCTGCCTTCGGCTCAGGTCATGATCCCAGGGTTCTGGGATCGAGTCCTGCTTCGGGCTCCTTGCTCAGCAGGGAGCCTGCTTCTCCCTCTGCTTGCCGCTCCCCATTTGTGCTTGCTCTCTCTCTGACAAATAAATAAAACCTTAAAAAAAAAAAAAAAGAAATCTGACATTTCTGATAGTGTAATCTTGGGAAATTGATTATAAAATGTATTCTTAGTTTTTAGACATGTTTAAACAACAGAAAGTGGCTGCCCACCCACCCTGATCCTTTCACCAGCCCTTGTCACTGTCCCAGAGGCAGGGCTCGCTGACTGGAGGTGGCAAATTGCGAGAGCTAAATCACCTAAGAGCAGTTTAATCCACATCTGACGGAAGCTCCGAGGGAGAATTTTGCATGCCTCTTCATTCACAGAAAGGCTCTTTCCTATGAGATGTATCAGCGACCTGAATAATCGCTCTGTTTAAGGAGCATCTTGAAGCAGCCTCAGAGCGCCAAAGCATTTGGGTCAGAGTATTATTAGTGTTGATGATGATCAGTTCTGTTCGAGGCTTGACGATCACACGCGCTGCCTCTACTGTGTCTGAGATGGCTTTTATCTAGCACGCACACGCTTCTGCTTATGCTCATGTTAGTTACTTATTCATGTTTGTCCACCTCCCCTAAACTGTGAGACTTGCTCTTGTGTCCCCAGAGCCCAGCACACCGTAGGAACTGTAAACGTGGGCTGATGGAGTGAACACAATGTCTGACAAATCAAGCGCTTGAGAAGACTAACAAGGCCACTCTTCAACAGGAATTACACGGCTGATGCTGGTAGAACCTGGAGAATGTGGAACAAGGTATGTGCTGATTTTTGGCCACCAGCAAGAGCTTTTTTCCCCCTTTTAACTATGCCTCCTGTATCTAGGACAGAAGCCTCTGCCACCAATCTACTCTAGCTATGTGGCAGTGACATGGTTGACGTACAAAGAACTACCCTTTAAGGCTCTCGAAGCATCTTTCTTTGATGCAACTCTGCATCCTATCAATTTTCTTTCAAGAGCACTTCAAGGTGTCGGCCAAAGCAATCCATATAAAACCCTGTATGTTTTGGGTCCTTGCTTCTTCAGAGCTAGATAATCTCCTTATGTTCCCTCACGAAAGCTCGTGTGACCAGCCAGAGCATTTTGCTGCTGCTTGCCATTCTCAGATTCCAGGGATGGGCTTGGCAACAGCCTCTGGAACCCACACCACAGCCCAGAGCACCAAGGTTTCAAAGCCAACCCTGGAGGGCCAGAAAGATGCCTAGTTCTCTGGCACTACAGGAGGTGTAGTGAATGGGTTTGAAAGGTACATTTGTGTCCTGTAGCTTTTCTAGCAAACTCCTCAATTTCAGAAACTGAATCCATTAAATACACCTCTTAATAAATTATGATACCAGTTTAAATGCCAGTCAGTCATGTTAGCAGCACTCACTGGCTAAAGACTGTGTGTACCTGAAAACAAAGTTTCAGGTTGGAACTGGCTTTTCAGAAAAAATGTGGATGGCTTAATTTCAATATTATCCAGCTCTGGAGCAATGCAAGGGCCAGTGAAAAAAGAACCTGAGGGTGTCAGCTCTTGTATAAAAGCCAAATAAGTCAGCACATCAATTTTATCACCTGTAAAATGGGGACAACAATATTTGATTGGCCTTCCTCATAAAGCTGCTGTATGAAATAACTGCAATGTCTTAGAGTTATGTAATTATTAGGACTTATAAAAATATATAAAATGTATCTTCATCTACAACGCATCATATTTTTGGCAGTTATTGATGTCAAAATTAGACCCAACATAAACCAAGTACAGTCTATTAAATTAAGACGAACTAAGTTAAACAATTATTTTTTGAAATTGTTCCCCTTAGAATCCTGCCTGAAACAAGCAGACCCTAGGTGGGCCTGAACATCTGTCACATGGTCTCATCGCAACTTCCGAGGGTGTGTTATGTTCAGCTTTTGGCTATAAATAATGGCAATTAATATATGTTAAGAAAAAAAAGAAGAAGGTAGCAGGAGGGGAAGAATGAAGGGGGGGAAATCGGAGGGGTAGACGAACCATGAGAGACGATGGACTCTGAAAAACAAACTGAGGGTTCTAGAGGGGAGGGGGGTGGGAGGATGGGTTAGCCTGGTGATGGGTATTGAGGAGGGCACATTCTGCATGGAGCACTGGGTGGTATGCACAAACAGTGAATCACGGAACACTACATCTAAAACTAATGATGTAATGTATGGGGATTAACATAAGAATAAAAAAAAATTTTTAAAAAATGGCAATTATTTTCAGTGTTTTGTGAAGCACTTTTGCACTGGAAGGTACTAAATAAACAAGGAGGAATAAAACTACACACAATCAAGTACTAATTAAACACTTGCAGGAGCTCAAAAGCATTGAAAACTACCCCAAAAAAGGCACAACCAGGATGAGAACAAGTGCCCTGCAGGCCGGTCGGCTATGTCGGCAGCTCCTTCCCCCTGTTGCCTGTTCTGTGGACAGCAGGCTCAGGCTGCCCGCACCGTGTTGCCTGCCAGTGCTCCTGGCCCCGGTTCTCCCAGCCTATCCCCACTCACTCTTGTTAGAATGATCTAGAATAATTTCTGCTGCTGCTTCTGGATCCCCTGCTGCCACAAGGGGCTAAGGCCTAGCAGGTGATACTGACCCTCCCAACACTTAGAGCCTAAGAGCTCACCTCTGTCCCCTGGGACAATCATCTGCTTCCCACCAAAACCAGGAGAAAAAACACACATGCACAATCTTCCTTAATCTGATCATTATCTTTCAGATATAAAAAGAATCTAGAATTAAAAGTATCCATTTAGACCCCCACTTCCATCCCATAAAATCCCCAATCAAAAAGTGGTTCTGCTGCTGACCCTGAAATTATTAGTTTCTTTGGGAAAGCTTTTCAAACCACACTATAAACCTATACTAAGTGTCTCTGTGGCCGAATCAGAGTTGAGGGGTGGCTGGCCCTGGAGGTGGAGCAAAATGCAGGACAGCACGACCAAGGTCAAAGTCAACATGCAGCTGTTCTGGCAGTCTCCTAGTTACATCCCTGATCCACGAGGAGAGTCTGTTCCCTGAATACCCTTCCTACTGCCTTTGTACCTGCAGATGGATTTACAGTAACGTCATGATGCTTTGAATTAGGCCAGAGGGCTTGCGATTCAAGTACTCTTTTCTCTTCATTAACAATGTCCTTCCCTGTCTTTCTGCACTTCATCTGCCAAACAGAGGAGGCCAGGATTTAGCCACAACCTTGAGCACATGAAGAACAGATTTAGAGTACACATGCTTCTAAACAACGGATTTGTTCATTTTATCATTCAGTAAAATTAGGTCTCATAGGCAACTGGGCAAGGGTGTCTTTTCTCTAGAAGACACTATCATATATACTTTTTTTGTTGTTGCTCTTTGATAAATCCAGATTTTCACACGTCAGTGTGCTGGAAACAAGGTACATCTGTTTCTCTCCATCAGATGGAAAGGTAACTATGGGCCAACAGGTGAAGAGTTAGACTGGTGCTTCTTTACAGGATCACACAATGCAAGTTATTCTACTGAATATGAAGAAAGGACTTTGAATTCCTGATGAGCTGTTCTTGGGACTTTTAATTTGCCTCATTAGTATGTCCATTCTGAGTCTACAGCACAAAACCGCGAAGTCCAGAAGCTGGAAACAAGGGTTGGAGGAAAATGAGTTAAGAACTGGATCTGCTTGGTCTCTATGGGCTGTTTTCTCTGCTCCTTACCTTCCCTCGAACATAACCATACTGGTTTCTCTAAAGGTTGGAAGAGACCCTGCGAACAAGGGGCCTTTGATCCTCAGGGGACTTGGCTTGGTATTTTGGTTTTCTTAAATGCTATCAACTTCAGAAATGTAAAGATCATTCTTTTTTATTGCTCATTCAACATATTTTTATTACATGCCTATGGGCAAGGCAAAGGGGCCCCAAACTGAGGATCCAAAGTCCAGGTAGTGTCTGCCCTCAGGGAACGTCCAGAACAGTCTGTGATGTGTTATGATGTAAGTAAGACTCTAGGGTTAGAGATAGTATGCCAACCTCTTTAAGGTCAGGAAGGCATTCTTGAGGGAGTACTGCTTGAGCAGTTGTGAAAGTGCAGGAGCCACTCAGGCAAAGCGGGCAGGGGAGCCTTCCAGAGCAGAGGGAGCAAAACACCTTGTAAGAACAAGCGCTCAGGGTGTAGAGGGCGCATGTGGCGGAGCAGGATTCTGAAGGGGCAGGAGCAGGAAGGTGGGGCCGACAACATCACTGCCGGCTTAGGGATGTCATGGACGTTTGTGTAGGAGGGTGTGGGAAATGCATGCAAGAGGATGCACTTAGAGACACCTCAGACAGAGAACAGGTAGGGCGTGGTGATGAGCTACAGACACGGGGTCTGTGAGACGTGTCTCGGCGAGGCCTGGTATGTGGTGATGTAAGTGGTGCCTTCACTGGGTGGGCAAAGTGGAAGGGGGGCCCTTTGGGCATCAGGGCACAGCAAGATTCTGAGGAGCAGAAGACACACATAGCCCCAGCTCTAAAAGCTATTTACTCTTTAAAACGTTCCATTTACAGAATAGAATGTTTTGGACCTAGAGCAAAATCCCAACTAGAATAACCAGGAATGGGTTTAATTTCAAAAGACACTTTCTGGGGTAACTGGAGGTAAAGCTAGAAACCCTTTCTGGAACCCATTAGTCTACACTGTTCTGAATTAAACTGATTATCTCTATTGCCTCAGAGTGATGATTCCATTATTAGGAATATTCTTGGAAGCTACTAGGTAAAGACTAGGCTTTATCAAAGTGACCCCAAGATAGAACTTAAAATTTGCTTTTAAAAATAAATCTCTGTGGGACGCGTGGGTGGCTCAGTTGGTTGAGTGTCTGCTTCGGCTCAGGTCATGATCCCAGGGTCCTGGGATCGAGCCCCGCATCGGGCTCCCTGCTCCTCAGGGAGCCTGCTTCTCTCTCTGCCTGCCGCTCCCCCTGCTTGTGCTCTCTCTCAAATAAATAAATCTTTAAAAAAATAATAAAATAAAAATAAATCTCTGCTAGCAAGCGTTCCTCCTTATCATTTTCTTATTTTAAAGTGGAGGAGAAAACAAGAACATTCCACTTAAAGACCTGTTCCAGTTAGCTGGCATCTCCTCAATTGGCCTTCCTTGTATTCAGTGGAGAATCTTGGTTCCTGCCTCAAATACTGGCAAGTCTAAAAAGAAATAAAGACGTGACATGAGAAAAATGGAGAGAAAGCTGGGGTGGAGAAAAGACCCTCGTAGTTCTTCATGTGGAGATGGAGGGGGAACTGTAGCAGGGGCTGCACAGGACGGGAGACTGACCCCTGGCCCGGCCTCTCACCAGCCAGATGAGCTCGGCCCCGATAATTCATTTAAGCCTCGATTTTGTCAACAGTAAATCGGGGATAAAACACCCCTGGGGAAAAGCGGAAGGGGGTGGAGAATCTTTTAAGAAAACGGATTGGGGTGGGGGGATTCCTAAATCAAACAAAATCCTGAATGTGTTTGATAATGAAGGAAAAGAGTATTTTTGAAATGACATGTAGGGTATTCCTAAGACACCCTGTATAAAGACGGAAGGAAAAAAGTCCCAGCAGTGATCCCACATGGAGTGGGTGGCCCCCTGAACAACCAGAGTCTTCTGGGCTCATGTGCAAGGCCGCGGGAAGCTGGAGGTGGGCAGCAGCACAGACATCCAGGAAGAGCTGGCTTTTAAAACAATCCACCTCTAGCCATTAAACTTCAACACAGCTATGTTGCTACTTATGCGCACTTGTTTTGAACATTTATCTTTTTACTGCAACATTTTCAACAGGTCAGGCACAGTACTTACCCCCTATTTATTCCCACCCTCAACTATGTGTCTTAAATAGAAACACTTAACTGATGATAATGTTCTCTAAACGTGTACTAACACTAATACAGGTACTAGTGATTATTTCTGCCAGGGAGCCCACAAAGCTGAGACAGCTTATAATGATCACACATGGAATGAACCTCAACTATGGATGTGGCGGGTGCAGACACTGGCCACCTGCTGTGTGTTATAAATGTTCTGTAATTCCCTAATTCTCCTGGGTTTACAGTCTTCAGGTTCAGCAATAATAAATACATACAGGCAAAACAAAGCAATTTCCCTAATAAAATGCAACCAACTTGCAACAATTTAAGTTAAAACCAATCTCCATCCCTTCCCCTTTCTAGAATGTTAAAGTGTTATGGAAGAAGGTTTGGTTTGTTTTTCTCTTACACAAAATATATATTAATATATATTCTTCTTAATTCCACTTAACAAAAAACCGCACAGGTTTTGCTAAGGATGCCTCTTTGGGCTAACCAGACCTTGGTTTCCCCCACTCTGCAATCTTATCCTACACACAGTTTCCATTTTATCTTACCTACAAGTACATATACTCCACTAAAATAATTCTAATCAGAGCGTTTCTTTTATGGCCAGAGAAGAGAGCGTGATTTTGATAAAACATTATATATTTTGTTCAGGGGAATTTTTACACAAATCTTTTGAAAAGAAATGAGATTTGTGCCCTTTAAGAAGTTAGAAAGGAGGGGCTTAGGTCCGGGAGGTTTTTTAAAGCAGTAATTAGCACCTCTGCTCTGAAGGGCAGCTGAGAACCTGAGAAAAGGCCGCACCCAGCAGGAGCAGGAACCCCAGCAGCCCAGCGAGAAGAAAGAGAATAGCCTTTTCTTGAAGTACAGAGGTAAATGCTTATGGACAGAGTTGGAAACACTGAAATTAAAGTTGCATAAGACTACGTACTAGCTTAATTTTATTTTCCCCTTGGCTCAAACACTGGATTGGATTATAAGGAGAAATGATTACCTTTTGTGTTTAGAAAGGCATCTTTTTAAAGAAATTGCCTGCCAGGAAAGCGACTCCCCGTATAATCCTCCTCCTCTCCATGGCTCATCCCAGGAGTTGAGTCTATGCTTCCAGAAAGCCAGTTACGGGGAGCCGCTCGTTCACAAGATGCTCACACGTAACTGTTGGCGATTTCAGTGGCAGAGATGACAAATGTGCTGCCCCAACAGGCCCCCTTTAACGGGATCTCAAATCCACACAGCCTACGCCAGAACTTCCATCTCTGCAGAAGTTCCAAACTCCTGGCTCTGGAGGCCTTCTTCCCTATTCTTCCTGCCTCTCTTCCCACTTGGTTTGCTTTATCCTTTCCTGCCCAGACGGACCTCCACCTGGCCAGTCCTCACCGGCGTCTTCTCAACTGAACGACTAAGTAGTTACAAGTCACAGTCCTATGGGCAAAGCCGCCCCACTCCTGAAGTGGCAAGTTCTTCAAGGGCAGGGCCAGCCTGAAAAGGGACAGAGGAGGCACTTTTATACAGGGGCAGAGCTCCACCAAAAAGGAACCTGAAAGAAAGAGGTGGTCTTGGCATATTTAAACTATCGTCAATGCAACTCTCCACAGGCTGCGGGTCCCCACACCCTAAACCCGGCCGCCAGATCCCAACAACCTCTCTGGGGGCTTTATGGGGTCACTTCATATGGTGATCATGTGTGAGACACCTCACTGAACCCTCATGCCTTTCTTCCCGGAAACCTTACACTGGTAGGAAAAAGTTGGTCCAAACCTAGCGTGGAAACTGCTACCAAAATTGACTGACTAGCTCTCAACCTAGCTTTAGTGGACTAGCTAAAAACTCCGAGTTTTCGGAGTCGATTTTAGTCTGGCACCCGAAGCATGTGTTAACAATGCAGACTATAGCCACGACCCAGAAAGACTGAATGTGCAGCATCCCAGGTGTTTCGTATCCCCAAGAAAGTTTAAGAACTATTGGCTCAATCCAGCTTCATGGATATGGACATTTTCTTCTTTATTTTCTATTTTAGAAGCTTAATCCCAGAGTAGAAGATGCTCAGCAAAAAGGCTAATCTTAACTTCGAGAGAGGACGAAAATGGAAACTTGTAACTGACATGACCAAGATTAGAGATCCTGACTAAATTCAACAAGTACCTCCTCCACCTCCAATTTTTAAATGACAACTGACTGTTAAGACTGATCTCATTTTATCCCTTAAAACAACCTGATAGGGTAGTCCAGTTATTATCTCCATTTTAAGGGTTAAAAATTTAGGCCAGGAGAGGCTCAATGACTTGTCTACCATTACAATTTTCCAAATAGCCAATTCTTATGAATAATTCAAGGATAAAATGAGACCTACAAGAGTTGGTAATCATGACCCCTTTCAAAGACCTTCTGTTGGGTAAATGCAAGAGCCCCTTTTGCTCTTCTTGTGGTCCTTTTGCTCTAGGCAGCCTGGTCAGTGCACAGTGGTTATGCGATAAAAGGTGGCTCCATCACATGGGTTGTTCTCCTTCAGGAGTAAGAATACAAAGGTGACACACACAGGATGGTGTTGGCAAAATTATTTAAACTGTTTGAAAATATATGACTATGGCATTTCAGAATTCCCAAGTCAAATCAAAGAGCTAAAGGCAACAACTGGTGTTTGCTGGTGGTCTCAGAGCCTTTGAGGGCCCAAGTAGGGGTGTGTGTGTGTGTGTGTGATTTCCTGGGGTTCCCTAGAGTTAATCCGGAAGTTAATTCTGAATGTAGAGTCTCCTAAAACTCACCAACAAAATCTTATTGGCATATTCACTATAAATGGAACTTTTTTCCAGAGGAGGGGGTGGGATACAGCGGGTCTGGGAGAATGGAATGCCCTTGAGGAGAGATAATACACGGGAAGTGACTCGCTTTCATGAAGAAAGGGTGTCCGCAGCACTGTAAAGCCTTGCCCTGCTGGGAGGCGAAGCAAGAGCAGTTTATAAAGATACCTCCCCACAACCATATGGCTGCCTTGCACAGTGCTCTGCCACCTCTACTGTGGATGCTTAGCATACAACCCTGGCCTGACATGTCACCACAGAGCAGACAGTCTTCTCTTGGATGGTGTCCGGCCCACGGTGAGTGTGCTAAACACTAATGACTGCCTGTGGCCACCTGTGAGGGGCAGGAGCGTGAGACGAGATGAGGGAGGAGAGCTGAGTGAAGGGGCTGCTCAGAGAAGAGAATGAAGAGTGTGTGCCTAGTGGACCATGGGTTTCTGAGGGCATGAGGAAAGGGCCCGGGAAAGGAGGAAGGTGTGGATCTTGATTTGTGCCTACTTCTCTCCCACTCACTCTTGAAATTCCCCGAGTCACTCTGACCTACTGGCAGGTCCGGGCATACCATGAGCCTCCCTGACTCAAGTCAGGTGCAGCTTCTTGGTGCCTACACAGCCTGCAACCCTCACAGCACTTGACACGAGTGCTAATGTCAGCGAAGCTAAGAGCAGAATTCCTTAATTCTGAAATGGTCCCACTTCACTTGGATGTCTAGGCGGCGTCTCAGACTTAATGTGAACACAATACACCTGACTTCCTCCACCAAACCTGTTCCTCCTCCAGGCTTTCCAGTTTCAAGAAATGGCGCCGCATTCATCTCACTGCTCTTTTGCCACCCCGCTCCCGCAGCCCATAGGAGCTCGCTCCTGCCCACCTCTCCAACCTCATTACCCTCCCCCCGTAGCCACTCCGCTTCTTCTGTTCCTCACATCCACCAGACTTGGTTCCTCCCGCCCCCGACAGCCCCCGTACACTCTAAAATGCCCTCTGATCTCAAAGGCTGGCTTTGGTCATACCACTCCCACCTCAGCCCCCAGGGAAGTTTCCCAGGACCCCCAATCTAAAGCAGCTCCCCAGGGGGCTGGGTGGCTCAGTCAGTGAAGCGTTCGCCTTTTGATTTCGGCTCAGGTCATGATCTCAGGGTCGCAACTCTGAGCCCCGTGTCGGGCTCTGCACTAGGTGCGGAGCCTGCTTAAGATTCTTCCTCTCCGTCTCCCTCTGCGCCTCCCCCTCCACTTGCACACTCTAAAATAATAATAATGATAATAACAACAACAAAGCAGCTACCCAATCACTGTCTATCACACTGTCTTATTTTAACTATGTGCATGGATTTGTTGCTGGCACCTAACAGATACCAACTAATACTGGTCGAATGGACAAGGGGAAGGTGCCGGTAACTAGGGCTGGAAGCCCACACTGGCATGGCCACACTTGGGTTTCAGAAACATCATTTCAGAGCACAGGACAGACCAAAGGGTAGCAAGACCAATCATGATGCTACTGGAGAAAAGATGATGGTCTGGACGGGGGAGGGAGGTGGTGACAATGAAGATACGAGAGAGATTTGAATTATTTAGTTAATAAAAACAACAGGATATAGTGAGTGCCTGGACAGGAGTAACAGGGGAGGGGAAAGGGGAGAGAGGAGTCTGGGATGGCTCCAAGGTTTTTGTTTGGGGCAGAAGACAGCATGGAACCAGTGAGGGGACACTGGTGTCTGTGTATTTTGGTTTAGAGTGAGGACACTGGCAGGTGGATAGACAGCTCTCAAACCTGAGTTCTAAGTGCCATTAGGTGATGTTCGCATTCAGAAAGCATTCTCCCTTCTCAAAGTGGAGGCTGTCCTTTAGACGGTCGGGCTGGGATAAGCAACACCAGTGGCAGGACCTCGAGGTGACTGCCCTCTGGAGGTCACGTGTTTGTCTCAGGAGGCACCCACACGGAGACATATGCACAACAAAACCTTGCACGACGCCCTCTACCAGGGCAGAGCCCGTGGCAATGGTCCCCCCAGCACACCGCACCTCATGAGGAGCTACTGGGGCAAGCAATTCAGACTGGCCATCCATCTCTCACCCATTAATGTTCTCCCAGAAACGATATAAAGTAGCGGATGGAACAAAGCTGTCACTCAGTCTCATTACCAAAACACATTTTCACTCCTCTCTTCAATTCTTTTATGCAAAGTTAAAATTCTAACCAGTATTTTCATAACTGATTTTCACTTTTATGTTTTATTTATTTATTTATTTAAGATTTTATTTATTTATTTGACAGAGAGAGACACAGCGAAAGAGGGAACACAAGCAGAGGGAGTGGGAGAGGGAGAAGCAGGCTTCCCACGGAGCAGGGAGCCTGATGGGGGGCTCGATCCCAGGACCCTGGGATCATGACCTGAGCCGAAGGCAGGCGCTTAACGACTGAGCCACTCAGGCACCCCTTAATTTTATGTTTTAACCAACTGAGCCACCCAGGCGCCCTAATTTTATGTTTTAAAACAAGTACTTTAAGTGGTATCCAAAGGCCCAGGTCCTACCACTAAACATCTGTTGCTCATTACGCATCTCTTAAGAGAGCCTGCTGGCTACAGGTTCACCCCGCACTGCACTGAGCAGCCATGTGTCAGGCATTATGGTGGCTCAGTCAAGAATACAGTCACAATACACGGTGCTAAGTGGCACAGTTGGGGTAAGGGGAGTGCTGGGGACTTGCTGTCTGGGGAACCAGGTGACAGGTGAGCTGGTTTTTTTTTTTTTTTTAAAGATTTTATTTATTTATTTGAGAGAGAGAGAGTGAGAGAGAGCACATGAGAGGGGGGAGGGTGAGAGGGAGAAGCAGACTCCCTGCCGAGCAGGGAGCCTGATGCGGGACTCGATCCAGGGACTCCAGGATCATGACCTGAGCCGAAGGCAGTCGCTTAACCAACTGAGCCACCCAGGCGCCCCGAGCTGGTTTGTTTTAAATGTGCTTTTCATGAACAACAGTTTAAAATGCCCAGGCCTGCTGGGAGGTGCAAAGTCTTGTTTTGGCAAACAAATATATCATTTTTGAGGTGCTGCCTTTTCAAAGCATTAATACATTTTGATTTCTTAAAGAAGGAACTCTACCTAGGAAACAAGCATAGAGAACCAACTGGCAACTCTCCTGCTGCTTATGTTAATGAACTATTATCCCACCAACTCAGCTTTAAGTAGTTTTTTTTTTTAAAGATTTTATTTATTTATTCATAAGAGACAGAGAGCGAGAGAGGCAGAGGGAGAAGCAGGTTCCCCGCTGAGCGGGGAGCTCGATGCGGGATTCGATCCCAGGACCCTGGGATCATGACCTGAGTTGAAGGCAGATGCTTAACCATCTGAGCCACCCAGGTGTCCAGCTTTAAGTAGTTTTTGAACAACAAAAACAACTTGCAGTGAACCAAAGCCTTATACCTGAGACCTGACATGTCTCAACCAAGATTTAAACCTCACAGACACAATTTTCAAAGTCTAGAACCAGCCAGCACCTCACGGGAGCCAGTCACAAGGAGTACGCCTGCAAGTTAAATGAACACAGACATTTTACTAGAAAGTCTTCCACTGGCCGCTTAGTGAAAACCAGTAAGAAATGAAATGCCTCCAGAGTTGATGTCGCTGCAGCTGGGTCCCACTCCCATCTTGAAGTTTGTTCTTTCAGACGGAAACGTGTCATTGTGTTGACCTTGGTCCCATGCATCTGCTTATGTGGCAGCTCTTCAGTGCTATTCTCACAAGGCACATTCCTGGACAGCAGTCTGCTGCCAACATACTCAGATGGAAGTGTCAGCTCAGAAGCGCACACAGCCAAAATCACTCCCCTGTACCTGGCTTACCGGGACAGGGTCATACGGGGCTTTCTTTCTTTCTCATCGGCTTGATTTCTACCCAGTGAGCTTAATGACAGGGACGCATCTCCACTAAAACAAGTGAGGACACCTTCCAGGACTGACACCAGCTCACAGCACTTACGTCCTTTAAAACCACCTCAGCTCAAAAGCCTCCAGGAATCGTTTAGTGTCCACCAAGGAAGCTACCTGAGCTCCAGCAAAGTTAATTTTACCCCTAACAGTCCTCTGTCACCGTCCTATTTATAGATGAGACAACTTTATCTAAGAGCTCTCCAAATGCCTCACTTAGGTTACACTCCTGAAGAAAGGGCTTCCATACATCCACACTTTCCAGATAACTGAGTTTTCAGACTTGGGAAGTTATGCACAGAAAAATGACAAATTGAAGGGAAACATTAAAATTCCAAATTAATGATCAATGGACATTAAAATTAATAGGGAACAACAATTAATGATCAATGGACATTAAAATTAATAGGGAACAACAGCAATATCACTAATACAAGAAATAAAATTTAAAGGAAGAAATTAAAAATTAAAAAATATCTAATGTTGCTGAGGTTATAATGGGCTCGCATGTATCTGTGGATGATCGCAGCTCAGTATGATCCTTTTTGGTTAAACCACAAGACAATGCCTATCAAAACCCATAAAATATTCACACTTTCTTTTTTTTCTTTTTTTTTTTTTAAAGATTTTATTTATTTATTTGAGAGAGAGAGAATGAGAGAGAGCACATGAGAGGGGGGAGGGTGAGAGGGAGAAGCAGACTCCCTGCCGAGCAGGGAGCCCAATGCGGGACTCGATCCAGGGACTCCAGGATCATGACCTGAGCCGAAGGCAGTCGCTTAACCAACTGAGCCACCCAGGCGCCCTATTCACACTTTCTGACTTAGCAGTTTAACATCTGGAGATTTTTCCCTCAACTTAAACTCCATGAATAGAAATATTTACTGCTGCATAAAAAATAGTAACCAGAAGTCTCAATGTCTAACAATGCAGGAGTACTTGGCTAAATTACATTACATACATGTTAAAACAAAATACCGTTAAGTTACTATGCAGGTTAAAATTACAAAATTAAGTGAAAAAAGCAATACAGCCTTGTGTCTCTAGTTAATGGCAGAGACTCTGGGTCTGGATCCTGACTCAGTTTCATCCAGGAGGAAGCCCACCTCAGAGGGCTGCTTTGAGGTTTAAATGTGAGAATTCACGCACAGTGCTTGGAAAGCACTCAATTCATGTTAGCAGTTGTTACTACACTATTACTATATCTAGTAAAACAAGTACATGGACAAAATCTAGAAAAGAGGCAAATTTACTGGGTTATCAGGATTGTGGCTTTCTTCTACCTATAGTTCTAGTAGTTTTACAGTATGAGTAACATTGTTATCATTTACTCTTATGTAAATAATACGTAATTCTCTCATAAAAGGTATTTTACCTTTTCAGGACTCAGGAGTTAAGACTGTGCCTCAAGCCCACGGACGTGCCCGGCGCCCCCTCTAAACCCTGTGGCCAGCCTGTTAAGCCTGCTCTTCTGTCCTTTCCTGTTGCTTCCTGTGAGTGGAACTGTCTCAGACCCTCCAAAAATAAGTATCCGTGCATAGTGACAATCTGAACCTCAGAACCCATCTGACCTCAAAGTAAAGTGCATGCACTTTGTCTAGTCTCAGTTCAACACAGAGAGGCCTGAAGCTACATCCTGGAACTCCGAGAAAATGGGGTGCTACCATGCACAAGAGAGCTTTTTCCAGGCCCCAGAAAGTAAATGTTTCATATCAGCTCTCTCACCATAATTAAATGCAATTTCGGATTCCACTGTGTTGTCAATAATGTCAATGTCTTGAAAAACTATTAGAAAGCCAAAAGTAGCAAATGACCTCTTCTATACCCCCTCCCGTTCCCAACCATATTACAGGCAATAATTATAATGGTAGCTTGATGTCTCTGATAGCTTTTCAGAGTTCTCTATGTGGGACTAAAAAAAAGATCTCATGATTTCCTATTTCCTCCTACTTTCTTGCAACCCGGATTAAGTTTCCTGGTTTTACATTTATGCAAAAAGCTAAATAAAAACCAGCCAGTCCTTATGAAAAGTACTGTACTAGAGACCCAGAGTGCCGACGACCTGAATGTGCAGATTCGGTTGGACTGCTTTCACACCTAGTAGTTTCTTCTGCCTGCTCCACATTAGCTACAAAATAAAGGTCTCCCTTCCCTTGACCTCAATCCCCTCTTTGCGGTTACTGGTGTCTTACCCAGCCCACCCCATCGGCCAACCTGCCCGCTGAATGGGAAACCTCAGCTTTATCCCTCACTTCCCTTTACCTGCCACACCTAATCGGTTTCTGGATTCTATTGACTTTAAATTCCAAAACGATCCTAGTATGTGTCCACTCCTTCCGGTTCCCTTCTCTGCCCCTTCTTCAGCCCTTAGCATCTCTAGAGAGATCAATGCCACAGCCTCTCAACCAGTGGACCTGCTTCTTCCCTCCCCTCCGACGCGTTTCTCCCGAGTTGCCTTTATAAGCCACAAACCTGATCGTGTGATATTACACGCTCAGCACTGCTGGTGGCTTCCCATTGCCCATAAATTAAAGGCTCAACCCTTGGGCTACAACACAGCCCTCTGCAGTCCTCATATACGTATTAGCTATTTAGGGGGGTGAGGGGGGAGGTGGAGTGTGGTTGCTCTGAATCATTCTATGAATTCTTAATTATTTTGGATCTCCCTTACAGCGCTGACCCATCAAAAATGTTTATTTAAAAAAATAACTTTATTACTGGGTAGACTCTTTACTTTGGCCTTAGGTAATCACTATCAAAAAATGACCAACTCCCAAGAACACTAATGCTTTTACTTAACGTGCAAGGCAGATTTTACTCCCTTCCTTCTGCCTCCTCTCCTTTGAACGATCTAACTCCCGAGAACGTCTGTGTGGGTTGCTGCTAGATCATAAGACACTAATTAACACTGCACCCTAAATACCACACACCCTGCTCCCCACAAACCTGAGTTCCCACAAGAGTAAAAATGCAAAGAAAATGGCTGTTTCCTATGCAGGGCAACTTCCCTTCCTGGGAAGAAGCGCTAGTTATGCTGGCCTGGAACGCTACATGAACTACAGCTAAGTGGGCGAACAGGAACACATCTTCACTAGAACACGTAAGGACACCACCCTAGGACAGATGCTGGCCCACAGCACTGGCCCAACATTTCTCTATGTACCTTCCAAAGAGTCACTCATGTTCCTGACAACCTTCTTTACAACAAGCACTATCAGTTTCCATATTTTATAGATCAAGAAGGTGAAGCACAGAGGCTAAGCGCCGTGAGCAAGTGACCAGCTAGGAAATGCCAAGTGCTGGAATTCACATGAAGCAATGTGACTCCAGGACTCTCACCTAACCCCCACCTCCCCAGCTGCTGAGCAGAATGGCCAAGGCAGAAAGGTGAGGAGGATCTCTGAGGGCACGATTAAGCTGAATGGATTTCCCCTTATCGGACTTCTTTTCAATAAATGGGAAGATGGGAAAAAATGGGCCTGCAGTTGGTGGCCTTCAGGGTCCTACAAAATTGGCCTTGGACTGGGGTAAGAGGTTAGGCCAGGGGGCGGGGGAAAGCTCCACTTTTCTTAACAGTATGGAATAAAGGAAGCTATACCTCCTGGAAAATTCAAGCTCTCATGCGGGAACTGTGTGGCAAGGCATCACTTTCTGTGTGAATCGCATAAACCTTCCTGACAAGGTCCTGGAGCCTTGCTGCCAAGTGCTGTTCCTCACATGCCAACAACCGTGGGACTTGGGGCCAAGGCTCCCCGACCTGTGAAGGGAGCTAAGGGCCCTTACAGCATTCTAACTTCAGATTTGTATTGGTTTTCTAGCAAGGACTCAGACAGCTGTTGAATTGAAATGAATACCTACTTTTGCATGCAATTTGATCACGTGAGCTCTTTTAACACATTGTCAGTAACTAGTGTAACATCTCAGGGATGAATTATTTGGCCTGGTATATATAGTAACCTGTCAATGTTCTTGTTTATGGTCCTTTCCCTTTAGCATTTTCAAATAATCTATCCTTTATACATTTTATTTATTTATTTATTTTGAGAGCATGGGGAAAGAGGGAGGTAGAGGTGCAGAAGGAGATGGAGAGAGAGAATCCTAAGCAGGCTCCATTCCCAGCCCAGCATGAGATCCTGAGACCTCAGACCCTGAGATCATGACCTGAGCCGAAATCAAGAGTCGGACGCTTAACCGACTGTACTACCCATGCATTCCTATAAGTTTTATTTTAAAATCAGGTATAAAGCTTCTCTCATCATCCTTCCATCCCTAAAAGAAATAAAGAAATAGACTGTAGGAAAACTCTTTCAATTTGTCACAATTTATTCTGTAACATTATATAAGCAATAAAATTCCAAAACTGCAAATTTCATGATATTCTTTAGACTTTAGAAAAACCAAATCCTGAGACAAAATGACCCTTTTCTCGTTTAGTCTCAAGGTCATCACTATGTGATATAAAAGAGAGAGCACACAGGTAGTACTAAGAAAAACAGGTAATAAGATAATCATACAACTTTGAAAGTCAGAGGAACAGAGGGATGAATGAACCCTGGTGCCTGAATGTGTTAATACAGTCAGGCTGGGAAAGCAGTGTGAGAGGCGGCAACGAAGATCAAGTGACAGCTTCCAGAGGGGACAGGAGAGGAAAGGAAAGAGCATAAGGAAGCCAGGGGAGGGGGAAGGGGAGGGAGGATGAGGAGAGGGTACAGGGGAGGGTCGGTCTCTGCTTTTGAGAGGGTACCGGGGAGGGTCAGTCACTGTGGGGCATGTGTCTGGAGAGTCAAAAGCAGAGAACCAGGAGTTTCCATGGGAAGGCTTCAGCAGGACCTCGGTGGGTGGCAGCATCCTTGGGTGGGTGGCAGCCCACTACTAACTTAGGGAGCACAGATGGAAATTCAGGGAGCATATAGGATAACACCTTTATTTCACACATAACCAGAGAGGCTAACTGATCTGTTTTTGATGTTTTAACATGCAGTTACATTTTTATAATGTCATAGATATATTAATACTTTTACACTTGCCAAATCAGGTTTTTTGTCACAGTTTAAAGTAAATTAGAGATGGAAGACGGATCTATTTAAACTTGTGTTAAAAATAAACTTCAGGGGGGCGCCTGGGGGCTTAGTCGTTAAGCGTCTGCCTTCGGCTCAGGTCATGGTCCCAGGGTCCTGGGATCGAGCCCCGTATCAGGCTCCCTGCTCAGCGGGAAGCCTGCTTCTCCCTCTCCCATTCCCCCTGCTTGTGTTCACTCTCTCGCTGTGTCTCTCTCTGTCAAATAAATAAAGAAAATCTTTATTAAATAAACAAACAAACAAACTTCAGGGGCACCTGGCTGGCTCAGTCAGAAGAGCATGTGGCTCTTGATCTCAGGGGTCGTGAGTTCGAGCCCCACGTTGGGTGCAGAGATTACATAAATAAAACTTGAAAAAAAAAAAAACCTTTATATATAATCCTTAATATACTGATCAAAAGAAAATTAACCCAAATCCAGTTAACATACACAAATTCCCACAGAGGCTGTTAAGAATCTGTTTGGAAGGGGCGCCTGGGTGGCTCAGTTGGTTAAGCGACTGCCTTCGGCTCAGGTCATGATCCTGGAGTCCCGAGATCGAGTCCCGCATCGGGCTCCCTGCTCCGCGGGGAGCCTGCTTCTCCCTCTGACCCTCCCCCCTCTCATGTGCTCTCTGTCTCTCTCATTCTCTCTGTCTCAGATAAATAAATAAAATCTTTAAAAAAAAAAAAAAAAAAAGAATCTGTTTGGAAGGGGAGCTGTCAGCCCAGGTGGTGGTAGAAAGAAGGGAAAGGAATAAACACAGGCCAGCTCTCCTGAGAGCAGAGGACACTAGAGATCCCTGTCTGCTGCCATAATCCTGAACCCTGAAGGCCTTCACATTCCTAAATGTAGCAAACATGACTTTTATATACCAAGTTATATGTATGTCTGTTTAAGAGGCAAGTGCCTCTATCATCATCCACATCAGACCAGAGGTCACTGTGGGCTCACATATACAATCAGACCAAGAGAAATAGGCAGAGGTCAAAGTCAGACAAAACCAAAGAGGACTTGCAGAAATGAATGGAATAAGTTCCACCCTCAGAAAAGGAAGGGGAGTGAAGGCCATCTGCTGGAACAGGAATGTTCTAGTTTTCCACAATTTTCACAGTATGACACTTACAGGGAGGGAGCTACTGTCTCTCGAGGACTTCATATTATTTTGTTATAATATCATGCTTGTCAAAACACCTGATAAATACATGGGCCAAAATGGATCTCTAATGAAATATATGTGGCCTTATCTCAACATGATAGGATTGGGAGCATGCCTGTTAAGCGGACTGAAATTGAAAGCATCTGCTAAAACCTAAGATAAAACTAGAGTCAAAGTGGCCTTGACAAATTGAAACAGCATCTATCAAATTAAATAAGAGAAGGCAAGTTAGTGTAATTTTAATTTGTTCTCAAGTACATCAGGAAAAGGAGAATATAAAGGGGGCAAATAAAACAGAAAAAGATCTTGTAGTCATAGTGGAACATCAGTCAGCTCAAAAAGCCAAAGCAGCATTTTTTTTTTAACCATTTTTAAAATCAGCGCATCCCTGGGCTATACCACCCGAGCGTGTATCGCTAAAGCCAAGTCATCCTTTATTTTGAGGGTAATGGGATGGTACCGTCTCCCTTCCCATCTCACTGGGTGGCTTGTGGGAATAAAACAGATGTGGAAGTGTACTGAGAAATTAAATTCAATACACAAAGCTAGCATCTATTCTAAAACAGGGATGTTACATAAACAAAATGGAACTGAGGGAAGAGAAAAGTCTAGTATTTTTTTTCTTAAAGCATTCCTTTTTTTTTTTTTTTTTAAAGATTTTACTTATTTATTTGACAGAGACAGCGAGAGAGGGAACACAAGCAGGGGGAGTGGGAGAGGGAGAAGCAGGCTTCCCGCTAAGCAGGGAGCCCAAGAAGGGGCTCGATCCCAGGACCCTGGGATCATGACCTGAGCCGAAGGCAGATGCCCAAGGACTGAGCCACCCAGGTGCCCCAAAAGTTTAGTATTTTTAAAGGACCCTGGCATTGTGTGAGTACAATATAAGGAAATAAACATAAAGCTATAGTCTCAGATTTATTTAAGATCTGTTGTGAAACTAATATAACGTTACAGGTCAATTATATCTCAATTGAAAAAAAAAGACTGGTCCACTGTTTGGGTTCTGAAACCCGTTATTAAAAGAGATGGTGGCATTTGCAGCCCTGGTGGAGCCAACCAGAGAACCTCTACTATATAGAAGCAGCCTAGGGACAAAAATACCTGCTTTTATGCCTTTTACCTTTAAATGAGGCATTCCAACTTTTATCCCTTAGAACATATGATTAATTTGAAGTACTTCTGAAATAGCTGAGGCTGAAATTAATATTTTAAAAAACAAAAAACACTTTCAATATTCTCTACCTAAATTGCTTCATGTTATCTTAACCACCTAGTGGACGATGGGGGAGGATGGGCAAGAGAGAATGATTTATCATATTCAGCATATCTGTTCTAATTATATACCATGCCTGATTTTACTTTGGGATCAAAGCTGAAAAGTAGTAAGCTAAATTGTCACTTTCTAAAGACACGGATTCCCGATTAGGAATTTTAAAAGGCAGGCCTGCGGGTCATCAACCTTTCTGGGACAGAGGGACCACCTGTGGCTTAGGCTGGTCATATCATTCTCAGGTGCCTTCTACTTTCTATAAACTAGACCTGGATTGAGACACAAGATTTAGGGATCTGCTGGGCAAAAGTTAACCTGCTGATTACTGATTACCAATTACTGCTACAGAATGTTCAACAGTTTACACACAGAAGTTACTCTGAGAGATATTAATAATATTCTATGTTGAAATAAAGAAAACACTGGCAGATGGGCAGGGACACACACCTAATATAACAAACCAAACAAAACAAACCATTAAATATGGCAGGCAGGCCACCAAATGAGGCAAGACGATGACTGATAAGACTAGGGAGTACTCAGAATTGACTATTTAAAGAATTTTGTACTTTAGGGTCTTAAATGTTATGTCCCTTTAAGACTTTCGTCTTGTAAAATGTCACCGTGTCTAAGAAGCAAATCTACTCCAAACCTGGGGATTGGGAGTGACTATAGTGATGGAGAGGGAAGAAGGGAGGAAAAAACCTCACGTGGTGGGGGAGGGTCTTAGAGGGAAAGCAAGCTCCTCGTGTGACTGAATTAGAATGTTCTAATATAAAAAAATATATATGTAAACTTCATATTAACTACATTTTTTACTGTAGTTTATAGCCTTGACTTCCTTTTTATCAGACACTCTTATAAATTCTGGAGACAAGGCAATGATAAAATATAGTGCCTTTGGGGGGGGGGAAGTATAGGGGGCGAGCAAAAGAACAGTATAAAGTATCCAAGAATACCATGATCCAGGCTGATACAATCCTTATTCACTGTAATTGAAAATCATCGGTATATTTGTCAAGTATGGTAAATTCTAAATATAAATTAATACAAAAACTCTTACATAATTAAGTATCGTAGACTGAACACACATTTCCACATCTTTTCCCTTCCCACAAAGATAAAGGGATAAACTTATACGACAACTTCACGAGGACAACCAAGAACGGGAAAGGGAACACACACGAGAGATGTCCCCATTTCCGGACGCTGGCAATCAGACAAAGAGGGCGCAACCCAGCGGTGTGAACGGCACAGAGAGGAATGAGCACAGGAGAGGGGCCACTAGAAAGAACACCAGCAAAAAAAAAAAAAAAAAAAAGAACACCAGCCACTGAGTGGCACAGAGCCTGGGAAGCAGGTGTCTCAGAAAGTGGGGCCAGAAACCAGGTCATTAGCTCAAAATTTTAAGAGGAGTTAGGTCCTTAACCCAGCCCAATTCAAGCAGTTAGCAGTCCCCGCAACACGGATGTTCAGAGAAGAAAGATGTTTTGAGAATATCAGAAATGAAGATAAATAAATAAATAGTTAGATGGTACAGCTGAAGAGAGCATGGAGAAATTAGAACAAAAAGGCAGAGAGAGAGAGAGAGAACCCAGGAGAGAAAAGGTAAAGCCAGAGGATCGATCCAGGAGGTACCTAATTCACAGGATTCCAGAAAGAACAGAGAAAACAGAGGGAAGGAAATTATCCAAGAAACAGCACATGACAAACTTCCCCAAGTGGGAGACAGGAGTTTACAGACGGCAAGATCTCCCAGTGGGAGCAGCACAGCGAGTGAAGAGACCCACCCCAAGGGAAACCGAGAAGATCCTCTAACCCTCCAGAGGAGAAAGGCGGTACACACACTCACACTAAGGACTGAAAACCACACAAGGCTCCCGTCCCCTCCAGTGCTGCGCCAGAAGCTCGAGGACAAGTCAGGAACCAGGACTCCAAGACAGTGAGAGAAAACTGTTTCAAATCTAGAATTCTATACCCAACCAACCCTCAAGTAAACATGAGGATGGGATAGAGACATATTCTCATACAAGCCTAGATCTCGGGAAACTCCTCGGGGATGATGCACTGCGTTAAATGAGGGCGCAGACTAAGAAAGGCAAAGACACGGGGTACAGGAAACAGCATTCGCTGGAGGAAAGAAGGGAGTGACAATGATGACAAACACCCCAGGATAACAGTTATGAAACCGACCTAAAGAATGAACATTCTGTTGTCAAGTTTGGATTAGAGAGATGTGGTCCAAGAAAAGCCATAACGACATGAATTAATAATTCTAGGGAAATGAAGAGTTTCAGAAGAAAGGCAACAGAATCATAGCACACTTTGTGAGCATTACAGAGTCAGATGTTGAAAAATGGGGGAAAAGGATCAATAAACAAAACAAAGAGCAGCAAAAGCTCATTGTGTAGAAAGCGAGGAAGGCAGCAGAGCAGTCGGCAGGCGGGCTGGAGGAGGGGTAGAGCAGGGACGCTCGCTCTGCTACGCGGTGCTGCCCAAACACGACTCTGTAACCTAGGGACCCGTATTCCCGATAAAAATCAAAGTTAAACAAATCATACAAATTACTCCATTTTCTGTCCATCGTGTGGGCCCAGGGGCTCTAATCTGGAGGAATTACCATGTGACGGCGAAGAATAAACAGCAAGGCTGGGCGGAGTAAAGGAGGAAGAAACAGGCAGAGCGAGCCCGGCAGGGGGCGCCATACTCACCATCTCTCTGGCTATTTCCAGCGCCTCCTGCAGGCCGTAGAGCCGGCCGCAGACCAGGTAGATTCCATTGGCCCAGAGAATACAACCCTCATGGACCCAAAATTCATTGCTGTCAAGAGGTAGTTCAGGGATTTGTAACTCCAGCTCGGGGCCACCTTCTGAAGTGGTGGGCACGGAGGGCTTTGAGTCCAAAGCAGTCTTTTCGCTGCTGCCCTCGGCGGTGGCTTTCTTACAAGGGAGCCCCCGGGACAGGGCCCGAGGGCCTCCGCCACAGTCTTCCGAGCGGTGTCGCCGCTTAAACCTGGGGTGGGCGGCCAGGCTCCTCTGCTCCTTCTGAAGCTGCTCCTCCTCCTCCTCAGTGTCCGTCTTGCAGCCATTCGAAGCGCTTTTGTGCCGTACCTTCACTTTGCTCTGCATCTCCGTGGCCCGCTTGGCAGGCGGGTTCTTCGGGAGAGTGGCTGCATAATCTTGCGGATAAAAGGGTCCAAAGAGGTCGCCCATGTTCCGGTAACTGGCCCACTTGCCACAGAGACAGCAAACCAGGTGCCCCATAACAGAAGACTCGGTCACAACAGGGCCCTGCAGCACGAAGGACGAAGCTGGGAGCGCCTTGCTTTCAGTGCTGCTGGGTGGCGGGGTCAGAGACCTCTGCCCCTTCCGGCCCCTCACCAATTTGGTCTGTTCTTCCTCTTCGGCATTGATGATTGTACAAACGGCTCCAAGTTCACACTTATTTACTACATGGATATAAGGGAAAAAAGACTTGTTCTTGGCATCGGTTTTATCCAGTGGCTGGGTGGCATACTTCAGTTTGATCTCCGGTTCTTGGGGCTCCACGATGGGGACTGCCTGTTTGGTTTTCCGCTTCCTCGGCTGCGCCCCAGGCTTCCTTCTCTCCCGCCTCTGCCTCTGCTTTTTTGGCTTTGGCTCTCCATCTGCGGAAGCCTCTGGTATCTGGGGGGGCTGCGGGGGTGGAGGCGGTGGTTGCTGCTTCTTTTGCTTATTCACGCTACCAATGGGTCGCCCCTTCTTCTTTCCTGAGGGGAAGTACCCCTTCGGGGGGAAACCCTCTTGTTTGGGGGAAATCGTCACTGTGTCGTTGTCTTTCTCTTCAGCCTTGGGGTTTGCCTCAGGGGCTGATACGCCCGCAGGAGGTACATTCTTTGAGTCAGGAAAGATTAAAGGTGCAGTCCCACCAAGGGAACCATCTGGTCTCCCTTGGTTACTCCCAGGCTTCTGTGAGGTCACAGATGTCATGGTGCCAGGGGGGTCCTTTCCAGCAGTGACCGTGTCTGGGTGTGTCTCTGTCTTCACTTTGTCGTCCCCACTGCCGCGCCACTCCTCTGCAGACCTTGGCAGGGGCTTTTCAATGTTCAACTCCTGGCTTGTTGGACACACTAGGTCAGACACCAGCTCACCTTTTCTCTTCTCCATCTCGGCATCCTGAACAGCAACGCTCCCGCCTTCGGGAGGGCCGCTCTTCAAAGACAGTATGTCATCGAGAGTGACCGTGTCTCCCCCAGCCTCCGCGCTGTTCGAGGATGCACTCCTCCTAATATTGGGGGATGTGATCTTCTGAACTATAGCTTCTAATTTCAACCCCCGGCCTTTCCGGGGGGGCAGTATTTTGGTCTTAGCAGGACTTGTAAGGGTAACAGCGGGGCAGTTTCTACTATCTGGACTTGGAAGGTCCTTGGCGGATTCTCTCTTAGGGACAGATTTGACATCCTGACTGTGAGAAAGATGCGCATAGGAATTGAATGCTCTATCGGCGCCTTCTTTTGGTGGGTGAAGGAGGCGCCCTTTATCTTCGGTGTTACTGTTCTTCACATCTTGTGACTGCCTCTTGCTGGGAATGGGAGAGATAAAGGAACGCACCCGCCTCCGCATGATTAAGGGGTTTTGAGACGAATGATCCTCTTGGCCTGGAAGCCTGAGCATAACATTACTGGGTTTGGATGACTGTGGCGTGTCGGTGAGCCCGTGTCCGTCAGCCTCGTGGGGCGGCCCATACCTCTTCTGATTGGACATTCCCGGAGGACCGCTGCTTTTGGCTGGAGAAGTCTGCCGAGAAAGATCCCAACAAGATTCTTGTTGCAACTTCTGGGAGCCATGCTTCAGTTCGATGCCTTTGTTAGACAGACCATCACTAGACATGAGGCAGCGCCCCCCTTCCTGACCGCTGGGGTCATGGTAAGTCCCCATCGGTGGGCCATACATCATACCATCTTTGTCATTTTTCAGGGGGCTCCGCACTCTGTCAAGAAACTGCTGCTGCCTTGGGCTCTTCCGTGGTCCCTCCTGCCTGTGCTGTGCTGCGGCAATCACTCCCTGAGCAGAGCTGCTGCTCCAGTCTTTATATTCCTCTTGTTGCTGTTGGTACATCTGTCTCTTGTAATGGAGCTGAGAGTTCAAGCCTGCACTGGGGTCCCCATAAGCATGAGCCCGAGTGTTGGTGTGGTAAGCAGAGGCCAGGCTTTCCGAGTTGGGAGAGAAGGGAGCGTGTAAAGAACTCCGGTTGGCCCTCTCTGAAAAGGTCATGTGCGGGTTCATGTGATGAGGGTCTCCGCCTGGGCCTCTGCTCCTTCCAGGAGACATCTTCAGTTTTTCTGAGAAGTCATGATACTGCGAAGGGGACCGACCCCTCATGCCCTCCCGACCACTGACTCTGCCAGGGACCCGTCGCATTGGCGTGGGTCTGCTGTCTTGGGGGCCATAGTCTGAGACGGAATCGTGGGCTGCCCCAGGGCTAGCATTGCCTCGGTAAGACTCGTGCTTGATGCTAGCAGGATGGCAGTGGTCTCCAGATTTCTTGTTGTTGAAACTAGCTTGCGATTTGGATTGTTCAAAGTCTTCCTCTTTTATCTGCCCGCTCTGGGATTTCAGCTTTGTTTCCATGGATACCAACCCACCTGGAAGAATGACTGACTGACTTAAACTTGGATTGAGCCGTTCACTCCTCCCAAGTCTGGTGTCGGCACCCATGTGTCCCAGTGAGTGAGCCCCCGGGTCCCTGACAATCTGTCTTAGTGGAGAAATATCACAGATCACTGATCTTCTTTCAGAGAGGGAACCCCCGGGCTCATGGGCCGATGACTGAGGCTCTATTTCAAACTTTCTGGGAATTGGATAGTCAGCCAAATTGATCTGTTTCATTTCGGGAGCCGTGCCACTTGACTTCCTCTCCCAAGGGCCCCAGTGTGGGTTTTCTAATAGGGACCCGATGCTTTTGTTCAAAAGGCCCCTGCTAGCTAGCTCATTGGTTTGACTGACCAAGACATTAGGCCTCGTGGCTCCTTCCAGGCCACCAGCCATGCCCTGATGCTCCTGAGTACTCCTAGAATATCTCCGGTCAGGATGGTGGTGGTAACCCTGAAGCACTTCCTGCAGCAGGCTGGGGAACTTCTCATTTCTCCCCTTTCGCTCCCCGTGGCCAGAGAAATCCCCCTTATCTTGTCCTGTAGGATACTGAGGAAAGCTACTGACGTTTCTCGGCACGGCTGAGCCAAAACTATCTTTGTAACTATAGCGCAGGCTTCCAGGAGATTTGCTAGGCTCACTCCTGCCTATAAAACCGGGGCCCATCGCAGAGTGCCCGCCCTGGCCGTTTCCCTCTCCATTGTGGTTGGAGTTATTATCTACATTCTTGTTTCCTTTGCTCCCTCCCCCGGGGGGCTCTTGCTGTGGGACTGACGGGTGACTGGTTTCCTTTGCCCCTCCAGTGCTGGGGGGCCTCTGAGCGGCTGAGGGATCATCCTCTTGGGAGCCTTTATCTTGCCCACCAGGCTTTTCTACCCGACCTGTCATGGCTTCCCGGGAGACAATCACCCCAACGGTCTTCTCATTGACTTTGGGGTTGCCCTCGGATGACAGCGGTGTGTCCTTAGCACCGGGCGAGGCAGCCTCTTCTCTGGTCGCGGGACTGGCGTTGAGTCTGGGGGCTTCGTTCTGAGTGCCTTGTGCCGGGGAGGAGCCAGCTTTCTCCGAGGCCCCGCCCTTGTACGTGGTGTCGGAGCTGGTGCTCTGGCCACTTAACTGCCTCACCCGCTCGCCTTGGTCCTCGGAGCTGCTGGAGCAGCCTCCATCCAGCGACTCGGCCATGGGGGACTTCAGTTGTTCTTCAGGCTGTGAGGAGCCTTCGGAGTTTGTGCAGCTGTCTGCTTTCTTAGAAGAGGAGGAGGGCCTCTTGGAGGTCTTCTTCTGAGGGGTCAGGGCATCGGAGAGTAGCATGTGCTGCACAGTATTTGGAAGATTGGCCACTTGAGTACTCAGGGCGCTCAAACTACTCAGCCCAGGATCCGTCAGTCGCTTTTCCGGCACTCCTTCTAGTCCAAACCCTTTGAAGCCCGCAGCATGAGAATTAGGACTGGGCATCATTGAGGGGGTCGGGCTGAGCTGGGGCATCAACTGTAAAATTCTGTTCCTGGAGCCCATGGGCACGCTGCCTTGCCCACACTGGAGGTTCTCCCCACCCTGCATCAGAGGAGACGGGGTGGAGCTACAGCTTGGAGACTGAACCACAGAGGCCGCTGGGGAAGGGTTCGAGATGGGGCTGAAGTTCTGGTGGAACTGCATGGGGGACCTCACAGGAACCTCAGGCTGGCTGTACTGCCCCACCTGGGCCTGCAGGGGCAGCTTGGCGGCAGCGTTGGCGTACTGCATCACGTGCTGGGGGGGGTGCTGGGGCGGCTGCTGCGCTGGCTGCGGCCCCTGCTGCGGCCCCTGCTGCGGCCCCGGCGGCATCTTCGCCTGCTCGAAACTTTTCAGAGACTGAGGCTGATAGCTGTAATTGGACTGTGTTCCATAGGCCTGGGCGTTAGAACCCACGCCGTGGCCCTCGTACTGGGAGCCTGCGTTCACACTGTAACTGCCGTCGTAGCTCTGGCCGGACTGGCTGAAACGCTGCGGAGAAGGGAAGGAGGAGGAGGCGGCGGCGGAGGAGGACTGGTAGTGTTGGCCGAACTGACCCACGCGCAGCTGGTAACCGGCAGCGGAGGACGGCAGCGTTGAGGGCCGCGGCATCGGCTGCAGATGGGACGACCCAGACGCCGGCTGGCTGGTGGCTTGCGGCAGAGGCTGATGGGACTGGTAAAGCTGCTGTCTCAACTGCTGTACCTGCTGCTGCTGCTGGCTGGAAGCCTGCTGCGGGTACTGAGCACTGCTCCCTGGAGAGAAAGGGCCCGTGTAATCCTGCTGGTAATGAGACACACCACCAAGGGCAGAGTGCTGTGCTTGAAACTGGCCCACGTGGCCCTCGCTCCCGTACTGATTGCCAAAGCTGCTCCCCTGGGGGGGTCCGTAGCTCTGCACGGGCCCCGAAGGCCTTCGCTGAGGCGGCTGCGGGGTTCCTGTCGTCACGGGGTCTTTGCTGCCTGCCATGTAGTAAAAGTCTCCGGCCTCTTTCCTGAAACCCTGGTAGCCCTGATGGCCGGAGGTTTCGCTAGCCATCGCTGCCGCCGCCGCCGTTCCCCGTCGCCCACCACCACCACCGCTGCTGCTGCCGCCGCCGCCGCCTGGGCCCCCAAAATTCTGGAACATCTGGGCCTGACGCGGGCTGAACTCCTCTATCCGGGATGAGCCGTGTACCTCCTGTGGGTAGCTCTGCTGGTCTCCGTGGTAACTGCTTTGCTCCCGGAAGGACTGCATACTGTTCAGCAGCACGGCAGCAGGCCAACAGCCCTCCTGGAAATGGAAGAGGAGAGAGAACAATATCAGACACGCGTCTCCTCCGCACCAAGAAAATCAAGTCTGGGTGATGGAGGGGATTCGATAATTCAGATGCCCAGATGAAGGGAACTGGCTTGAATTTCACCTCCTTTTATTTCTTATCCCATCCATTTCTGAAAATGCCAATAAGCAGAGAAATGGCCTCAAGGGTGAGGCAGAAGTCTATGGGAGTATGAAAAGAAACATTCTGGGTAAATACAAATTTGGTACAGAAAACAAAAACAAAAACAACAACAAAAAACCCACCTCGTTATTAAATTCATAAATGAGCCCCCAACATTCAACTGGGCTAAAATATGGGGCTGTGCTATTACTGTTAATTAAAAAAAAACCCAGCAATTTTTAAGTCAGTCTTCCAGTTATGCTGGGGAGGGTGAGAAAAAACATTTTCATCTATTTGCTTTCCTGTATTAGCCCGATCGCCGGACTGAGGTCTCAAATAATGATGAGCGCCAGGCAGCCCCTCTACTGGCTGTTCCCGCCCCCCCCAACTTTGAGAAACAGAACTGGCCCGAGAACAGAAATCAGTCTCTTATGTCCAAATACACATTAGTGCAGGTTTCCTGTAATTACCAACTACCTGTGATGACTGGCGACCCCAGGACACTCAACTCTTCTCACTATATGGATTCCTTATTGCTGCAGCAATCCGCACATCTCTTTATTGACAGGTAGCTGTGTGCAAGGCATTCCTCCCTTCAACCATCTATCGTTAACTCCCAGGGACAAAAGACTAGGCAGCATAAGCCAAAGCAGCAGTGACCATTCTTCCAGATTCTTTCTGGAGGTCTGCAAGAAGTTCCAGCACCTCTAACACCCAAGTCATGTTTTATTTCCCAATCTAATATTCACAGAGTTATTACTGGCCATTACTGTGAAAGAGGGAATTGAAACGGTCACTTTGGAGGACAGTACAAGATATAGAGGAAAATAAAAATTCATCAAGCTCGGACCTAGACTCTTCCCAAAGTCATCTGATTGGGTCAACACCTTGCATTACCTTCACTCATGTAATTAGCATGTAATGTACCACTCCTCTTAGATAATTGCCTTTTGCCTGGGCCTATCTCCTTCTCCGAGTCAGCTGAGTAAGACAAGGCCAAACTGCTCCAAAAGTCTTTCAAATCAAAGTTGCGAGAGGTGCCTGTGTGGCTCAGTCAGTTAAGTGTCCAACTCTTGGTTTCGGCTCAGGTCATAATCTCAGGGTTATGAGATCGAGCCCCATGTTGGGCTCCGAGCTGGGCATGGAGCCTGCTTAAGATTCTCTTTCCCCCTCACGCCCCCCCTCCCAAAAGAAAGTTGTGAAATACCTATGAGTTAGGGCAAGTTAGGACAAAGTTTTCCTACAATGGCTTACTAAGCTAGTTTCTTAGTTCCTGCTCAGGAACTAGTAGACAGTAAAGTTCCTGGCAGGAAAGTCAGTGATCCTTTTAAAAGGTAAGTTGGATTCCTTATCCCCCAGCCCAGTGGGAGCTCCCCATCTCATTCAAGTGAAGCTGCTCTGGGGGTCCCTATCTCCACCCCATTACTCCCTGACCTCCTCTCCCGCCGCCCACTGCTCTAGTCCTGCTGTGTCCTGCTCCCGCGACCACCAGAGGCATTTCTACAGAGGAATTTTGCTCTAGCCTGCGATGTGCTTCTCCTGTCGCAGCATGGCTTGCCCCTCTTACTTCCTTCCAGTCTCTGGGCAAATGTCAACTGACTGGTAAGGCCTCCTCTGGCCATCCTATTCAAAACAGCTAACTCCACAGGTGAGGCTGGGCTTTTCCCCAACAGACACAGATACACTACTTGTGTACTATCTGTCTCTTCCCCCACTAGAATGCCAACTTCCTAAAGGCCAGAGACTTTGTGCCTTGCTGTAATCCTCACGTCATTAAATGGTAAAGAGCACACGGCAGGCATTCTGTGAACCAGCAAATGGTATAAGAACTAGGCTTTAGAGAACTAGGCTAGAACGTACCTACTCAGAGGTGGTGCTGTGGCGGGGAGATGAGAGAGTTGCAGGAAGAGAAAATAGAACATGATCGATCTAAAAGCAGAGCTGGGGGATGCTAACACCCTGCCTGAAAAATCCTCCGGGCCCAGTTCCAAGGGAAAAAACCCAACTTGAGTCTACATGAGAGCCCTAAAGAGGCTTTGGAGAGTAAACGTGGGTCATGGCTGAAGATGGTCAGTAACTCCAAACTCAGAAAGCTGCCCCACTTCTTCCTGAAATATCTTAAGTCTAAAATAGCTAGAAGAGAGTCTACTACTTTGATATTAAGTTTGATTATATAATCACATGACCCAAAGTCATCTTTAAACATTCAAGTACAAATAATCTCAGAATCTAAAGGAAACCGCTTCTCATCATCTTCAAAATGCCTCTGCAACAGACTGCTCTTTTCTGTGTTCCAGTGAATCTGCTGGGCAACAGACGACAGCTTACTGCAGAGCCCGGGACAGTAGCCACCCTTCACACGCACTGTCACTAGCCCTCACAGCACGGACATCCTCATTTTACAGATGATGAGACCGAAGCACAGAGCTCCCAAGGCTCCTGAGCAGCAGGTCCCCTCAGGCCACGTTCCTAGTGCTGCACTACCCGGAGGACCCAGGATGCAGTCGGCGACAGTTGCCGCCTGTCCTGCCAGAGGTCAGCCGGGAAAGTGGGCGGCCACCAGCAATACTTGTCAGCATGTCCCTTCTCTGCCCCCGTCTCACCAGGACCTCCCCCATTATACCCACACTGCCGAAAACCTTGTGTCAGCACAGGTGTCTCCTGTCTGCGGTGCGCCTCTCTCTTGGCTCTCAGGGCCAGTGGCCTTCTCTGCATGATAGAAGGCAGCTGAGATAGGTTACAGCGGACAAAAAGACTAAATCTGGAAGTTTAACGAAAACCTTTCTCGAGAGATAACCTCTCCACAAATAAATATTTTACATGTTGTTTAATTAATCCTTCCGTAAATAAAATCAGGTTTCTGGGTGCCTGGGTGGCTCAGTTGGTTAAGCGACTGCCTTCGGCTCAGGTCATGATCCTGGAGCCCCGGGATCGAGTCCCACGTCGGGCTCCCTGCTCAGTGGGGAGTCTGCCTCTCCCTCTCTCGTGCTCTCTCTCTCTCATTCTCTCTCTCAAATAAAAAAAAAAAAAAAATCTTTAAAAAAAAAAATAAAAATAAAATCAGGTTTCTGAAACTGTGTGTATCAACAATGTTGTCACTTGCTCCAAATTTTTCCTTAGCAGGAGCTTCTAAGAGCTAAAGACCAGTTTAACACCAGCCAGTCCCACCGCATGCTGCCTGGTCCCTGAGAAAACCCTATCTCCACAGGGGCAGAGATTTGGGCACGATTCCTCAAAGGTCTGTTCCCAGCCCTTCTCTGGAGATTCCCTGTCCTGTAGAATGCCCTTTCTCCCTATTGTTATAGTTCTGGTTTACGGACCAGACGAAAAAGAAAAAATTCCCAGCCAAATACCTCCCGCAGGGTACAGGTCACACTAAATATTCTTAGTATACATGAAGGATCTGGTCATGAGAAAGTGAATACAAGTCCGTCTGTTTTAGGAGTTCCAAGCAAAGCAATTAGGAAAACTAAGTATACAAGTAATTGAAAATGTCAGCCCAGAGTATTTGTAATTTAGTATTAGCATTATAAAATAAGCTACTAACAGAGATCATTCCAATACTATCCTATCACTTTAAAAAAGCAAACATAATTAGCATTGTTATTAGTAATGACGCCTGAATTTCCTTGTTTGAATGAATACAGACGTGGTTAAAGAAAATTTGACATCCCAAAGGAAGTCACCCATGAGGAATTTGTATATGCGCTCTGAAAAGAGGTTTGCCAATGCACCTCCCTCCCAAACTCTCCCTTTCCCTGACTTCCCCTTTTGATTTTCTCCTGTTTTCCTAGCTTTCTGAATGGTTTCAGAGGGCTGTGGAGTTGACTAGCAAGGTCCCAAACTTACTACCTTTGTGTTCACAGCCTAGAGTTCACACACCAATCTCGCGGCAACCATAGCTTCTGCCTGTGGCCTGCTCTCCATCCCATCACAGGGCCCACGACCTCGCCATCTTACAGAAGACAACAGTGGTTCTCGTTGTCCTTCCTTCCTTCACATGCCCAACACCATCCCACTCCCCAGTCCACTCTTCTCTACAAGTTCTCCAAACTGTCCTCAACACAGGTTCCTCCAAGATCTTTTTAAGCACCTGTTTCCTCTTTCTTAACCACTGTTTTTCTGCTCCTTCTCCTTCCTTGCCTTGAAAAAATGCTTCACTTCTCAAGATAAAAACATGCCCTATGCTTCTAGTTATGGCCTCTGCCTGGTGGATTATTCTGTTTGTCCTCCAGCCTCCCTGCTCACCCATCTCCACCCTGCTCTATGTCCCGGGAGGGGGCACAGTAGGGACCCTAAGAGGCTCCAGTGCCCCTGGCTTCTGGCCCGGTCTGGCTGGGAAGAGGCAGGAAGAGCGGGGAGGAAGGATCTGCTGTCTGAGCTCCAACCCTGCAGTCACTGAGGCTGGCGGAGATGGTCCTCCAATGGCCGCGCTCCCTTTGGGCAAACCTAACAGCCACTTTCTCCAGGCCTCAGGAACTGCTTCCTCCTCTTGCTTTCAGGCCTGGGGGAGTAGCAACTGCTGCTGCTGGCGCAGGAGACTCCACTTTCTCCACTGGTGCCCCCACCCCTGCTCACCCTTTGTAAACAGTCCCAATTCTGCACTGCGGTTAGCTTGGCGTCCTGATGACCCTCCTTCTAAGTCCTCCTCTGCAGAGCAGAAGCTGGGAGCTACTTTCCATAACTCCCTTTCCAGCATGGATGCAAAGAGAAGCACAAGAGAGATTTGGAAATGAGAAGAAAAAGGAGAGCCTGGTAGCCCCGGAGGTGGCTGTGCCAACAGACACAGATGCCTGGCAGCCTCCCCGGGAGCTCCTGAGAACCACTCCCCGTGGTACCGCAGCCCGAGATGGTCGGGCACAGCTTCCCCGACCTTCTCCACCCTGTTCTTCCAACAGTGGGATAAACCCTTAATTCCTCTATCAAAACCCTTCATACCTGGAACAGAAAGCTTTCCTTCTCCTGAATGATCCAATTAAATGCTCCTCAAATTACCCAGTGTGAGTGTGCCATCTGTTTCCTACAGGACCCTGACTAATATAGTTCTTCTCTTATTCCTAGGATTTCAGAGTAGGATATTATCACTTGGGGAGTGAGAGACTTCTATTTCATGCAATATGGCATACCAGAGGGACTAAAAAACAAAACACCTAGAAATGTCAGAAAAAATGCACAGCCAAGCTGCAAATAAAAAATGTCCAGGGTTCAAAATCGGGTGGGATACTGAAAACAGAAAAGAGGTGCTGGGCTCTGGCCGCCAGGGACGGGATGGGGTGGGGTCTGTGGCACTTACCAACCACATGGCCGTGGTTCTAGTGCCCATGCGGGGCCAGAAGACAAGGCCTCTGGCCCTCTTTAGGTAGTAGTCGGGGGACAGAACAGTCACTTGTGGTGAGAATAATTTCTATAAAGATGACAAAATATATTTATTCTTAGGCCGTCACCAACTCATTTTCAGTGACAAAAATGTTCTTTCCTCAACTGACCCAACTTCCCAGCCTCCAGGAAAACCACAATCAGCTCTCCGCTGTCCTGAGCAAGAAGCTTTAGAATAACCCCAAACTCATCTCCTCCTGTAATCCTTTATCTTTAAGATGTCACCTAATCCTGCTACTTCTCCACTTCCTGCATTTGCCCTTTACCTCTCCAGCCTTATCACTGCAGCTTTCATCTTTCTTGGGGAGAATAACAGCTCCACAAGCTCTCTTTCCCAGCACCAGTCACCTGGAACAGTTTTTCTTCACCCAAGTCTTGACAGTGTTCCCCTCCCCAAATGCCCTGAAGCCCTCTGGCATCTTCCCAACCCAATTTCTGCTCCTTTCCACCGGCTCAAACAAACTGCTCAGTTCCCTCCAGGCCACCTCCCATTCTCACCACAAAGCCTTCTCTGAAGCATCCCTAGGTCCAAAAATTCCTTCCCACTTTGTCAGTCACATGGCTCTCAGAACCTTAAGAGCTCCAGAAATGTGATCTTCTCTACAACTCTTCCTTAAAAACAAAGAATTCACTGGCTTTTCTCTGCTCAGTGAAAACAAATGTAGTAAAGTACATTTGCCTTTAATCACGACCCAAGGCATGTGCTGTTGATGTAATAACAGCTACCATTTATTCTACGTGTCATGCACTGTGTGGTTTTATGTATATTTCAACTTATCAGAGATGAGGAAACAAAAAACAGATAAATTATATAATTTGCCGAAAGTCACTCTTCTAGGATAACCTGGAGCTGATACACTATAACTCAATTCTAAAGCTCATATTCTTTCTTTTACTGCACCACAAATTCAGGAGGAGCACCCAAATCCAGGTTTTTAAAAATCCTGACAAACACTAGTGAATCTGATTTATAATACCCACAGCTCTCTCCTGTTTACTGCATGTCTAATACAAGCCACTGTGCCAGGCACTTTACATACATGTTAATGTAGTTCATCCTCGCCATGTGCTAGAAAGCATTACTGCTCCTTTCTGTAAACTGAGGCTCAGAGATGACAACAAGCAAAACATTCATAGTAAATGGAGAGGTGAGATATGGAATGCCTACCCCCCAAAACCCTGTCTGTACTTCTGGAAGAAGCCTGTCTTGAACCAGCAGCAAGACACTCAGAAATTAGGAAGCATTTTAAAAAGAAATCTTGAAATTTGCTAGATTTGAGCTCACTGTTTATACCTGGATATATCCATGTTATTTGTTTTAGGTATGTGCAAACGTGGGATCTTCCTAAGTACATCAATCAGGCACAAAGACTTGCCCAGTGACTTGATATTTCAAATTCTATATCCTGTTTGCAGAGTTGCAGAGTCTAGATTTTTCTCAGTAACTGACAGATCTCAGTACAATTAGGCCTTTAGAATAAGATGAGGTGTTGACAGGACTTGCTGACTGGCTCCCTGGCTGAGAAGCCCAGAAAGCAGCTTAAGAAACCAACTCAGAATTTGCAAGTCTGTTAGTTATCCAGAGGAAAAGAAATCCACCAGAGTGCTACAGATCAAAAAAGTTTGCTCCCTGAGGGTCCAAACCTGTATTATATTAATCATGTAAGATAAAAAAAATCTACCTTCAACCGTGATCAAATTAAGGCCAGCAAAAACTAGACGCACAAGTTTATAGCTATTAATTTTTCCAAAAAAAAAAATTAAGAGATGATACCCCATCTGGTGAGGTTAGGATGAAGCTGGTACAAACAATAACAAAAGCAGTATAAGTTACTACAACTTTTTAAAAAAGCAATTTGGTAATAAAAGTATTAGTATTTTTGACCTAGTAATTCTAACTACGAGATCTTTATCCTTGGGAAATCTCAAAACAAACAAAAATCAAAGTACCAACCTATTAACTCCAGTGATGTCTATAAGAAGAAGAGGCAGAGGGAGAGTGAAGAGAAAAACCCTGCTCTCCGGGATCCCACCCTGCAGTCACTGAGGCTGGCTGAGATGGCCCACCCATAGCCACACTCCTTTGGGCAACCTAAATTCTGGCAACAACCTAATTCTTTATCATTTGAAAATTACTAAGCAAAGTACAGTAAATCCACTTAACAAAATAGTACATACTAATTAAAAATAACTGTGCAGATGCTAGCACCATGGGAAATGCTTGTTATGTCTACAGTCCAATGAAGAAGAGCATACCTCGGATATATTGCAGTTTTGATTCCGATAAAGCAAGTCAAGTGAATGTTTTTCCCAGCGTGTGTAAAAGTGATGTTTATACTATACTGTAGTCTGAAGTGTGCAATAGCATTATGTCTAAAAAAAAAAAAAAAAAACAATGCCTAGGAGCACTTAGGTGGTGCAGTCGGTTAAGCATCCGACTCTTCGTTTCGGCTAAGGTCATGATCTCAGGGTTGTGAGATCGAGCCCCGTGTCAAGCTCCGTGCTCAGTGTGGAGTGTGCTTCTCTCCTTTTCCCTCTCCCTCTCCCTCTGCCCCTGCCTCGGGGCTCTTGTCCGCTCTCAAATAAATAAATCTTTAAAAAATAAAAATTAAACAATGTATGTACCTTAATAAAAAATACTTTGTTAAAAAATGCTAACTATCCTCTGAACTTTCAGCAAGTCATAATCTTGATCACAGATCACCATTACAAATGTAATAATAATAATGAAAATGTATGAAATACTGCAGGAATTACCAAGATGTGACACTGAGACACACCATGAAGCAAACACCGTTGGAAAAATGGCACTGATTAACTTGCTTGGTGCAGGGTTGCCACAAACCTTCAGTTTGTAAAAACAAACAAACAAACAAACAAACCCCACAGTATCTGCAAAGTGCAATAAAACAAGGTATGCGTGTAAACGAGTACCTGTATTATGGTTACAGTGCTCTAGAAATCAGACATTCATTTGGTCCACAGCCAAAGAGAATAGTATGAAAATTAAAACCTTGTAACTATTCAGGGCAGCAGAACTGTGGTTTGCATTTTCTTCCTTTTCATTTCTACTTACATTAATGTTTTTTTAGAAAATAATCACTTTAAAATTTAATTAACCTCATTTACAAAATTTACCCCTCGAACTATTTCAAAAAATATCTTTGCTCTATCTGTTCTTACTGACAGCAAAGCCCTACCCTGGCCATGGGGGGGGAAGGCACAGAAGAGCCCACAAGTCCACAGCAGGTTGGAGAGAGAGGCACTTGCCAGGCAGAATCTCTGCTCCAGGAAACCTGGCGCCAACACCACGCATGCACCTCAGACGCTGTGGTGCCCAAGCAAGTGTACATGCAAAAATAACCAGCTCTGAGCTATTTTTCAGAACCAGGCCTAAAAACAGCTGAATTTCACTCCACAGTGGGCAGGCCTATTTTTAGACACAATCTCAAACAGCCACGAGGTTGTAGCATCCTATCAACTGTATGCTTCTGTAACTGTACAGAAATGCCATCAATTTGCTCCTGGCAAGGCCAAAAGAGGCTGCGTCCCTTCCGCACCTGATGGCTACCTGTCTTCTTCATAGGGGTATCCCAAGATCAATTTAGATGACCACATCTGTGGGCACGATGGCCAACAGTTCTTGGAAAGGGGGCAGGAGCAGGGCGAGGGGCTAGCTGGGGTTCCCTGTGGATTTCTCCTAACTGTTGAGCCTGAGGGCTTTTAAAGATGTTACTAAATCCACCCCACCCCCCCCATTTAAAGATTGTATGAGTACATAATTTCTAAATCTTCCCAGACAAAAGGGTCACAGAAAGCAATTAGTGTTGCTACTCAGAGGCAAAAAGTGTTTCATTTTATAACAGCAACAAAATTAAAAAGATACCAGTGGGCTAACCCAAAGGAGAAATGGGCAAAAAGCGAGATGATAAAAATTACAAGCTTTCCTGAAGGACCCAAAAGGAGAGCTGGAAAAAAAATTAAATAGACAAACAAACCAGAACACACAATGTATCTAAACAAAAAAGACCCATTTTATAGAGGTCAAGTCTCCAGATCAGTTCATAAAACTAAGAGTTCCAGTCAAAATCTCAATAGTATATTAAAAAACAATTTAGAAATAATTTCAAATGTACAGAAAAGTACAAGAATAGTACAGTACTCACACACTCCCTTCAACAAGATTCCCCAACTGATGTTTTATATCATTTGCTCTACTACCTACGCATACTCATTACTTATATATCCCCCCCCAACCCACCCACACCCATCAGCTTTTTCCTGACCTCTCTGAGAGCAGGCTGAAGACATAAAGCCCTATCAACCCTAAATATTTGAGTATGCATATTTTCAAAAACGAGGACACTCTTGTATGCAACCAGCACACAACTCTCCATATCAGGAAATCAACACCACCAATCTAATGTACAGATTCCATTCAAATCTGGTAAACTGTCCAAACAATATTTCTTTTTTCTTTCTGATCCAGGACCCCATCCAGGAACACAAGTTGTCATGTCTCAGTTATGTCCTGTTGACCTGGAATGGTTCCTCAGTGTTTTCCTGACTTCCACGTCCCTTGCACTCCATAGGACGGTCCTCAACCAGTATGTCTACACCCAGCTCTCAGGTTCTCAGCAGCAATACCAGCAATACGGGGCTGTGCTCTTTCTAGTGCATCCCAGCGGGAGAGACACCAGGCGAGCCAACCAGTCACCTGGTCAGAGCCCATCTCTGCCACTACCTTACTCTTTGTAACCTGTAAGTATATTGTGGAAGAAATCCTGAGATTATGCCAGCATTTTGTTCTTTGTCAAACACCCACCCTTGATGACTCCTATGTGAATCAACCCACCCCTATGATGGTTGCCAAATGGTGATTCTTTATTCATTAGTGGGCATTTCCCTCCTCACCCATTTATTCTTTCATTCATTTGATGCTCAAATTGTCCCAGATCTGACCAGTGAAAACCTCCTCAGACTGGCCCCTGTTCCCTTTGGACTCATTCCATTCTTTGAGCATTCCCATACTTCCTGGTACAAGATGTCTCAGGTTCATCTTGTGTTTTCCCTGTCCAACCCCTGCAACTAGCCATTTCTCCAAGGACACCAGATTCCTTTTAGAGGAGGAGAATATTTAGAAACAAAGATCTGGGTGACAGTATTGTTCACTGCTGCTGGGATGGTCATTGCTTCTAGCTAGAAAATATTATGTACGTACTATGTACATGAACACCCACACCTACATCTACTTCTATATCTATAGTTTATACGTTAAAGAACCAGGAATTCATCTTGAGAACTCCAATTCCAATGCAACACCCTCAGAGTTCTTTCTAACCTTCCACCTTTTCATGTTTGTAACTCCCTCCTCAGACAGTAAGAAACTTGGCTCCCACTATCCTCAAGATACACTGACATACCTGCTTAATCAATTTACGTTTTTGCTCAATGTAACCAATCTCCCAAGCTCTGCAGCCTCATCCTTCACACCCCTGCACTGTCCCCTCCTCAGTAATGGGACTTGCCCCTGCCTCTGCACAGCAATGCCCCAACAGGTTTTGATAAATAAATTCTACAGTCCGTAAAAGGGAAATGTGCAAAGGTAGTCAAGAAAATGTGGAAAACTGTGAAAAGTCAGGAGATATTTGCCCTGCCGTGCATCATAACTTTTTCTAAATTATAATTAAAATAAAGGCTGTTGGGATAACATGCTACCTTTTTGGGAGAAAAAGAATTGTTAGACCTCATCTCACAATATTCATAAAAACAAACCCCAGGTGAATAAAAAAGCTAAATCAATCTCTGCCCCCCGCCCCCCAGAGGCATGGTTGTTTTTGGAAGAAAACACTAATAATCCTAGGGAACCAAGCTGACATTCAGTTTTGGGTTTCTAAATGTCATTCTTCACTAAATGGAATCAGGGCTTCTTGGAAAAATGGCTATTATTCCAAGGGGCAGGCAAAATATGAGGTGTACGCCTAAAATACTTGAGTGTGCCAGAAAGCTGGGACATGCTTTCAGCCTAAAGGAGACATGTCAAACCAGCCTGAGGGGGTAACCTGAGATTTTGTAGAACCAAGCTCTTTTTTCTTTTACTATATTAGACTAACCATGGACTTTTTCCAAATTAGCTCCTGCATCTGTGTGTGTGAATATCGATAAATTTTAGAAACAATAGACATGAAAAAGGCATGGTGTTTGGGAGCATGGGTTGAAGTGGAGGGAGGAAGGTACTCAGGAGTATGTTAAATCTGGGTGATGGGTACACAGGCACCATTAGTCTGGGTGTTCTTCTATGTTTGACATATTGTGCATATAAACAAAATTCTGGTTCCCCACCTAACCAGTTTGAAAATGTACCACAGAGTTCACGATCCCTCAAGATCCTTCAGTGTTTCTGACACCAACAGAACTTCCAGCTTCACCTCTCATGACCTCCCTTCACACACTACTCCAGCGCCACTGGACTTCTCTCCATTTCGCCACGGGTGCTTCAGACCTCCAGATCCTTGCCCAAGCTGTGACCCATGTGTGGAATGCTAGTACCCTGCCCACTTCTACTACCTGACATCCCCAGACTCTTCTGTGAAGACCAGGTCACATGTCCATTCCCCAGGAGCTGCCTTTTCCTGGCAGCATGGACTCTGAACCGAGACAGGTCAGACTCAGAACTGGGCTTTGTAGCTCACTGCTAGTGAGAGCTTGAGCAAATCACTCACTTCTTTAAGCCTCAGTTTCCTCGACTGTAGAAAAGAAATGGCCCAGGAGTTTGCCCTCGGTAAGGTGAACGATTCACTGCATTATTCTGCCTAGAGTTCTCCTGATACCGAAGCAAGCTCCATCTTTTCTCTTGTCACTGATAAATTTCAAAACAATAAGTGCAGAAAACAGCTGGAAAGGATACATACCAAAACATTAACTAAGGGAGGGACTTAAAAAAAAAAAAAAAAAGACTATAGTCATGTATTATTTAACACTGAAGACTGAAGCTCTGAGGGTGAAGAAGAGTAGGAGAGGACCAGAGTGAGGATTCAAGGTAAACACCTAATAAGGAGAAAAAGAAAAAAGCATAAGGACGGTCCCTGCTCTCAAAGAGCTCATGTCTAACAGGGAAACATTTACACATACGAATATTCATCATTCGATACACATTTGACCAACTACTACACTCTGGGCACCGTTTCTAGGTTCTGGGGATACAGCTTTAAAGAAGACTCACAAAGCAACCCTCCATGAAAACAGCATTCAAATAGAGACAAAACAACGGAACAGACACAGGCAAGCCAGGGACTAGGAGAAGCGGAGAGCGAAATAAGGGAGGCCGAGGGGACAGAGAGAAGGATGTAAGGAAAAGGATGGGAAGTGTGGGCAGAGACTTGAACGAGCTCAGGGAGAGATCACGCAAAGACCCGTGGAAAGGTGAGCGCAAGGCCAGAGGCAGGAATGAGCTGGGGAAAAGAATAACCAAGTGGCAAAAGCCAAGTGCACAGAGAGCAGAGGGAGAAGCAGCCAGAGAAAGGGGCCCGAGCATAAGGCCTTGCTACCATGGGGCTACCATGGGGCTAGCCGGAAATGCAGAGGCTCAGGCCCTGAGGGCCTAGACAATCAGAATCTGCACGTAACAAGCTCCCCAGTGAGGCATGTGCCCACTACAGTTCAAAAAGTACTGACGAAGGGCCCCGTAAGCCATGTAAGAATTTTGGATTTTATTAGAAGGCTCTGGAGGGGTTTTGAGCTAGAGAGTGACATACTTTGGTTTCAATTCTCGAATGGTCACTCTGACTGTTCTGTGGAAAACAGACTTCGGGAGGGGCAAGGGCAGAAGCAGGGAGTTAGTTAAGAGGCTATTTTAGTCATCTGGGTAAGGGATGTTGGCCACAGAGCTGACTGTGGGGTGGATGGAGGTGGTGATATGTGGTCAAGTAAAGGACACAGTTTGAAGTTGGAGCCAAAGGAAATTGCTAATGGGTCCGAAAGGGACGTGAGGGACACGACAATGATGACAAACAGCAGCCGCCAACACCAGCGGAGCACCAGCCACGTGCCAGCCACGCTCTACACCCTCCGCAGGTGAAAATCCAGTCTTCACAACTGTCCCACCAGCAGGTACAGCCAGCGACCCCGCTTTATTAAGATGAAGACCATGAGGCAGAGAGAGCTTTAGGAACTGCCCAAGGCCTCCACGCTTGTCAGACAGCAGCCTGGGTCTGAGCCCAGTGGGCTCCGGAGCCTGTGCTCCAGCACTGTCCTTGGCAGAGCCACTGGGAACCCAGCCCCGTGCACGGAGCAGGGTGAGGCGGGGAGTGGGACAGGCAGAAGGGAAGCAAGCGTGCTCTGCTGGACAGGTTAATTTTGAGATCCGTAGTGGACATCCGTCCAAGGGGAGAGGTCAGGTACACAGCTGGCGTGTCTGGAGCTCAGGGTAAGGTGGGGATGGGGATATTAATGGTAAGGTCATCAGCACAAAGATAGTATTTAAAGCCAAAGGAGTGGATGAGATCATGCAGAGCAGTTTTTCAAACTGAAGGTTGTGAAATCAATTTAGTGGGTCATGAACAGCACTTTAAAAAAAAAAAAAAAAAGTGAAATAGAACAGAATGGAAAATAACAGAGTCCGTGGCCCAGAGTAAGATGAAGAACTGTTTTGTGAAACTCTTGTTTCAGCTGTGCATGTCTATGTGCACTAGCGAGTGCAGGGTGTGTATACCAGGCTGGCATTTGGTTTGGTCAAAAAAAAAGGTTTAAGCCAAACACCGGTCCAGGTGTTCCATATAGGATCAATCTCTGAATCACTCCAGCATTTAGAGGTTGCAAAAGAGGAAAAGCAGCTAAAGAAGGAGAGTTAAGGGAAAAAGCAGCTAGTGGAGGCGAGAGAAAGTCAATGTGGGGTCCCTGGAGCTGAATGAGTGTGACATGCTGGACGGGGGTGGGCTGGGGAGGGTCATGCAGGGTAATCCCAAACAGATGTACAGAAGTAATTACGGGGGGCGCCTGTGTGGCTCAGTCGTTAAGCATCTGCCTTCGGCTCAGGTCATGATCCCAGGGTCCTGGGATCGAGCCCCGCATCGGGCTCCCTGCTCTGTGGGAAGCCTGTTTCTCCCTCTCCCACTCCCTCTGCTTGTGTTCCCTCTTTCGCTGTGTCTCTGTCAAATAAATAAATAAAATCTTTAAAAAAAAAAAAAAAAAAAGAAGTAATTACGGGATGGGGAGGTAAACACACAGTGCTGTGGGACCACAGGGGAAGGTGACCTCTTGAAGGCCTGCTGGCTGAGAACAGAACGAAAGGGAGAGTAGAGAGAAAGATTTAGGATTTTATTTTAGACCCTGAGTTTGAGGGGACAGCAGGCTATCCAGTCTATAATTTCCACAAAGTGCAAATACCCAGCTGTTCGATTCTTCTTTAGTATCTAATATGTGCCGGGCTCTTTACCAGGCCTGGGAGTACAGGGACGACTAAAACTGTGGGGGAGAAGGAAGACAACTGCAGGACGGTGAGCTCAGGACCAGCGAGGCCAGTGCAATTTTCCTCTCCAACCATACTGCTCACTACTGGTCAGCCCACATCCACCACTCCGACCAGACTGTGCACTCAATACCTGTACTCCTATCTCTTGACTTGTGCTTTGCTCCTCCCAAAAACGTTTCCTAAACCTGAGTCATTCTTCTAGACCTGGTTTGCATCTGACCTCTTCACGGAAGCCTTCGAGAAATGCTCCAATCTGTGATCTTGCCCTTCCTGAAGAGCTACAGCGTTTTTGTCCACACACCATCTCTGGTGCCTGGTTCCTGCCTTGTCCTTACTTCCCTCCCTCATGTGAGTCCCTCATTTCTGCAACTAGGACATGCATGTTGAAGGCATGTAACAAACGTGTCTGACATCGACAAGGCACTCTAATAGCCAAACAAATACTTGCTTCCCCACACTACAAGACTTCCATCCAACTTACATTTGAGCACTGCTACTGAAACAGGTCCGATCAAGTCATTTCGACCTCTCAAACCGTCACTGGCTCTTAATCATTAGTAAACACACATACAGCCAGGTCCTGTCCTCCAGGCATGCCATACAGCCCTTCCTTTCCCTGCCTCCCAAACCCCGAACACCCTAAAGCTGGAACAGTGGCAATCAAAACAAATACAGGTACACCTCATTTCATTACACTTCCCAGATAACTGAATTTTCATTTTTTCTTTTTTATACATAAAAGAAAACAAACTGAAGGTTTGTGGCAAGCCAGTGTCAAACCAGCCATTTTTTCAACAGCATTTGACACTTTGTGTCTCTGTGTCACATATTCAGCAATTCTCACAATATTTCAAACTTTTCCATCATTTTTATATTTGTTATGGTGATGTATGACCACTGATCTTTGATGTTACTACTGGAATTGTTTTGGGGAGCCACAAACCACGGCCACATATGACAGCAAACTAAAACTTAATCAATAAATGTGTGTGTTCTGACTGCTCCACCAACCAGCTACTCCTCCTCCTTTCTCTCACCCCTCTCTTCCTCTCCTCAGGCCTCCCTATTCCCTGAAACATAACAATATTGAAATTAGGCCAATTAATAACCCTACAATGGCCTTAAGTGTTAAAGTGAAAGGAAGAGTCACACGTCTCTCACTTTAAATCAAAAGCTAGAAATGATTAAGCTTAGTGAGGAAGGCATGTCAAGAGCCAAGACAGCCCGAAAAGCTAGGCCTCTTGTGCCAAACAGCCAAGTTGTGCATGCAAAGGAAACGTTCTTGAAGGAAATTAAAAGTGCTACTCCAGTGAACACATGAATGATAAGAAAGTGAAACAGCCTTACTGCTGATATGGGAAAAGTTTTAGCAGTCTGTATAGACGATCAAACCACCCACAACATTCCCTTAAGCCAAAGCCTAATCTAGAGCAAAACTCTCGGGGCGCCTGGGTGGCTCAGTCGTTAAGCGTCTGCCTTCGGCTCAGGTCATGGTCCCAGGGTCCTGGGATCGAGCCCCGCGCATCGGGCTCCCCACTCCGCGGGAAGCCTGCTTCTCCCTCTCCCACTCCCCCTGCTTGTGTTCCCTCTCTCACTGTATCTCTCTCTGTCAAATAAATAAAATCTTTAAAAAAAAAAAAATAGAGCAAAACTCTCATTCTCTGAAGGCTGAGAGAGGTGAGGGAGCCGCAGAAGTCTGAAGCTAGCAGAGGTGGGTTCGTGAGATTTAGGGAAAGAAGCTGTCTTTGTAACATCAAAGTGCAAGGTGAAGCAGCAAGTGGGGATGCAAAGCTTCAGAAAGTTCTCCAGAAGATCAAGCTAAGATAATGAAGGTGGCTACACTAAACAACAGGTTTTCAATATAGCCCAAACAGTCTTATGTTGGAAGAAGATGCCATCTAGGACTGCCATAGCTAGAGAGGAGAAGTCAATGCCTGGCTTCAAAGTTTCATAGGCCAGGCCGACTCTCGTTAGGAGCTAATGCAGCTGATGGCTTTAAGTTGAAGCCGGGCTCATTCCCCATTCTGAAAATCCAAGAACGCTTAAGAATTATGCTAAATCTGGGGCGCCTGGGTGGCAAAGCCGTTAAGCATCTGTCTTCGGCTCAGATTATGATCCCAGGGTCCTGGGATCAAGCCCTGCATCAGGCTCCCTGATCGGCAGGAAGCCTGCTTCTCCCTCTCACACTCTCCCTGCTTATGTTCCCTCTCTCGCTATCTCTGTCAAATAAATAAATAAAATCTTTAAAAAAAAAAAAAAGAATTATGCTAAGTCTACTCTGCCTGTGCTCTATAAATGGAACAAAAAAAAGCCTGGATGTCACATTTATGTTTACAACATGGTTTGCTGAAAATCTTAAGCTCACTGTTGACAACTACTGCTCAGAAAAAAGGATTCCATTCAAAATATCACCGCTCATTGACAGTGTACCTTTGGTCACCCAAGAGCTCTGATGGAGACGTGCGACGAGACTAATGTTTTTTACAAATCTACTGAGACAGCATCCATGCCGCATTCATGGATCAAGAGTAATTTCAACCTCCAAGTCTTATTATTTAACAAACATGAATCATAAGGCCATAGCTGCCATAGACAGTAATTACTTTGATGGATCTAGGCAAAATAAATGGAAAACCTTCTGGAAAGAATTCACTATTCTAGATGCCATTAAGAACATTCATGATTCATAGGAAGAGGTCAAAATAGCAACATGAACAGGACTTTGGAAGAAGCTGATTCCAACCCATGATCATGGATGACTGAGTGGTTCAAGGCTTCAGTGGAGAAATCACTGCAGATGTGGTGGAAACAGCAAGAGAAATACAATCAGAAGTGGGGCCTGAAGACGGAACTGAATTGCTGCAGTCTCACAATCCAACTAATGATGAGCAGATAAAGTGGTTTCTTGAGATGGGATCTACTGGTGAAGATGCTGTGAAGACCACTGAAATGACAACAAAGGATTTAGAATAGGACATCCACTTAGTTGATCAAGCTGTGGCAGGGTTCAAGAGGACTGACTCCACTTGTGAACATGTTATACAGTGAGTAAAATGCTATCAAACAGCACCGCACGTCAGAGAAACCACCTGAGGAGGAAGAGTCCATCAATGTGGCAAACTTCGTTACTGCCTCATTTTAAGAAATTACCACAGCCACCCCAACCTTCAACAACCACCACCCTGATCAGTCAGAAGCCATCCACATGGAGGCAAGACCCTCCACCAGCAAAAAGATGATGACCGGCTGAGATCTCAGATGATGGTTAGCATTTTTTAGCAGCAAGTATTTTTTAAATTAAGGTGTGTACCTTGTTTATTTTTTTAGACATAATGCTATTGTACACTTAACAGACTACAGTATAGTGTGAACATAACTTTCATATGCACTGAGAAACCAATTTGTCTGACTCACTTTATCATGACACTCACTTTATCACAGTGTTCTGGAAGCAAACCTGCAATAACTCTGAGGGATGTGTGTGCAACAAAAATATGCACAGACGTGAACATAAGGAGACATTCACCAAACTCTTTTTTTTTTTTAAGATTTTATTTATTTATTCATGAGAGACAGAGAGAGAGAGAGAGAGAGGCAGAGGGAGAAGCAGGCTCCCAAGGAGCAGGAAGCCCGATGCGGGACTCGATCCCAGGACCCTGAGATCATGACCTGAGCCGAAAGCAGACGCTTAACCACCTGAGCCACCCAGGTGCCCTCACCAAACTCTTGATAGCAACTGTCCCTGGGGTAGGATTATGGGGGACAGTCACCTTCTAGGAAGTGGTTTAATGAACATATTAATAACTTTAAAACAAGAAATAACCATTTAAAAAGCAAAGAAATTTGACAATTGCAGCTATTTTTATTGAGGGCTTATACTATGTGCCAGGCAAAATATCACAGTCTCTCTCTCTTTTTTTTTTTTTAGAGAGAGAGGAGAGTGCACACATGCAAGCAGGGAGGAGGGGCAGAGGCAGAGGTGGAGAGGGAGAGAGGGAATCTTAAGCAGGCTCCATGCCCAGCGCGGAGCCCGATACAGGGCTCAATCTCACAACCCTGAGATCATGACCTGAGCGGAAATCAAGAGTCAGCATTTCCTATAGTCTCATTTAATTTTAACAAGTCTGTGATGTAGTTATTAGCCATTGTGCAGACGGGGAAAATGAAGCTCAGAAAGCTTACCTCTCACAAAGTTACAGAGCTGATTAGTGAAGAAGAAATGCTGGGATTTAAGCCCAGGTCTAATAAAGAACGTGCCCTTTACCTCTCCTGTTCTTAGTCATGTTCTGTGTACTTTCCAGTGCTCCCCTCATACACCTTCTGCAGCCTTTCCTTTGTTCTAGCTGGTTCTTCTGCCTGAGTAATACTAGTTTTGCGGACATACCACTTACCTTTAAAGTCTAGTGCAAATCCTACTTTCCCCCTAACTCCTCCCTACAGCACATACCATGGTCAGCATTATCTGAGAGCTATTTACCCTCTATTTCCCCCACAGCTTGGGACTTTGGCTCTCCTAGTGCCATGCACACAGCAAGCATACAAACGCTGGGTGAATTAGGCTGACTATATAAATTCTCCTTCTGACAAAAGCAAAGATACCAGATGGAGACCAAAAGTTTTCATCTGTGAGGGAAGTCAATCCTGAGAACAGGTTTCTAATAATCCCTCCCTCACTCCCTGCTTTGAGCTTCACCTCCAGTTGAAGCATAAGGAGAGGGAGGTTGATCTACACATTTTCCACAAAGTGGCTGAACACAATAGTTACCATTTCTGATAAATAAAAACAACTTACTATTAAATAACATAAATCAAAAGGTTTTCAAAAGCGTTTTGAAAATTTGGTACCTTTTTCCAAAAGTTCTGACTTTTCAAAGAAAGCACCTTTTTTTTTTAAAAAGATTTTATTTATTTATTTATTTGAGAGAGAGCAGTAGTACAGGCAGGGGAGAGGGGCAGAGGGAGAGGGAGAAGTGGGCTCCCTGCTGGGGGCGGGGGGTGGGGGGGAGAGGCTTGATCCCAGGACGCCTGGATCATGACCTGAGCCAAAGGCAGATGCTTAACTGCTTAACAGACAGAGCCACCCAGGTGCCCCAAAAGAAAGCACTTTTTAAGTTTGGCACAAAGAAATGCAAAAATATTAAAAGATACCTTACATATACATAGAGACGTATGAGCTAGTGAATAATCAGATGTGTTTAAAATGCAAAAAGGTCTTTTAACACCATCTGACCACACCTGAAATTACTGATAGTAGTTGAGTCCAAACAACACATTATAAAGCAAAAGTACTACCCCAACAATCCTAGAAAGGAAATACAGGGTGAGACAGATTTCCAGTGTCCTTGGCCTGCTTGGGCAAAGCAGTGAGAAATGCACTCAACCAAAGCATTAAGACTTGATTTTACTGGAGGTACCAACACCATAGGTCAACCTGTCAAATGAAGCAAAAGGCCGGACTGAGTTCTATGTGTATAGTCCATTCCAGATAAAAGCCAACGGACCTTTTTACAGTTTATGGGGTCCTCTCCGTATGGCTGGGGAGGCAGGCACGGGAGGAATATTGTCTGAATGATTAATTCCTGTGGAGGAGCACAAGAGGAGCTGAGCTGAGCTGACAAACTCCACAATTTGCACTGTTGCCTCAATTTACCACAATTCCAAAATCCTGAGAAACAGTGTGTTAGTTCTTGTTAAATGCATCTATAAATTAAGTATCCTTCTAAAGATTACTAAGATTTCCACTTAAAACAGAAAAACAAACAAAAAAAACCCACAAAAATTCCATACCTATAAATAGCTCCAAGGATTGTTTCAAACATGTTACAGGACTGTTTCAAACATGTTACAAACTTCAAAACTGCAACTCCCAAACTAAAGAGAGTCACCTCTACCTCTCCCAAGAAGTGGTTTAAGAAATTAGCAAATTTGGGGCGCCTGGGCAGCGTAGTTGGTTAAGCAGCAGACTCTTGGTTTCCACTCAGGTCATGATCTCAGGGTCCTGAAATAGAGCCCCAAGTCAGGCTCCATGCTCAGCGCAGAATCTGCTTGAGACTCTCTCTCCCTCTCCTTCTGCCCCGCTCCCCACCCCCCATGCTTATACTCTCGAAAATAAATAAATCTTGAGGGACCTGGGTGGCTCAGTCAGTTAAGTGTCTGCCTTTGGCTCAGGTCATCCCTGGAATCGAGCCCCGAATCGGGCTCCCTGCTCAGCAAGGAGTTTGTTTCTCCCTCTCCCTCTGCCCCCTGGTCGTGTGCTCTCTCTCCCTATCTCAAATAAATAAATAAAATCTTTTTCTTAATTATTTTTTTTAAAGATTTTATTTATTTATTTGACAGAAAAAGCGAGCACAAGCAGGGGCATGCAGAGGGAGAGGGAGAAGCAGGCTCCTCGCTGAGCAGGGAGCCCGATGTGGGACTCGATCCCAGGACTCTGGGATCATGACCTGAGCTGAAGGCAGCTAGCTGCTTAACCAACTGAGCCACCCAGGCGCCCCAATAAATAAAATCTTTTTAATTAATTAATTAAACCTTTAAAAAAGAAATGAGCAAATTAATCTGCGGCTGGAGGATTTTTAAGAAATAAAAAGACAGATCATTTCAGTACCCTAAGATCTTTGCAAATGGCTTTAGCTCTAGGCTGTATTTCAGGTTTTCATTTCATTTCAAAAAGCGGGGAGATGGGGGGAGTGTGGCATAATTGTAACAAGGAGGGTGCCAAAGGGGCATAATTGTAACAAGGAGGGTGCTGAGACAAAAGAAACTACTCCCAGCAACTATTTACTCTTTCCCAAGAGATCTGAGAAGTAATAGCCATAAAACCCTCCTCTACTGGGGCCTCGTGTGATGGACAGCATTGGAGAGAAGAGCAAGAGCCTGGGCTCCAGTCAGTATACAACCATCCAACCATCTCTCCACTTACAGGACCATGACAGCATGGAGCACTGCTTTCTCACTGACAGTCAAACTAAATGTCTTGAAGAAAGACACCAAGAAAAACATGTTTAAAAAATCATCTGAAAATATAATTTTATTTCGGCAGGCAAAACGAGCAAAAATACAACTTTATTTTAGCAAGGTACAATTGCTTTCCCTATTAAACTTGTTTTCAATAGATTCTCCTGAGTGATGCATTGGAAAAATACTAGATTTAGAATCAGAAAACTTATATTTAAATGCTTACTAGTTTTGCCACTTGTTCTGTGACTTGAGCAAGTTATTTAACCCGCAAGTCCCACTTCACTCATTTGCAAAACTAGCAGTTAACCCACCTTACTGCCTCACAGGAATGTTCCACAATAAATGTGTAAACTGTTAAGTACCACATAAATTAAAATGATCGTTATTAGTCTTACCATTCCCTCTGACTTTCCCAGGTAAATGTCTGAACCAATGAAGAAACAGGCAAAAGACAAGCAACAAGGAAAAAAACTGGAAGAGGCACTAGCTGTCAGTCAATCAAACAAATGAAATACAACGAAACCCTAAAAAAAACCCCAAAAAACTGCTATGACTGATAGAAAACCACTCTGTGACAGCTAATTCCTATGTCATTCTCTAATTAAGAATCCCACACCCTGGGATCTACAGTCCATTCATAAAAATCACAGCAGGGTTAAATCCTCACCAGTCCTCCTAATTCACAATCAAAATGCCAACAGAGCACATTCTTACTCCACAGGCAAGAGCCACAGCCACAGGACCGATCCTCACCCCTCCCCACACCAAGGGACAGTGGCCTGACTGCTGGAGACCCACTGGGAGGCAGTTGATCTCTGAAATACAGGAGAGAGTGCCTCTTCCTTCCCTGACCCACTGGCATGAAATGAGCAAACACCAACTTCAGTGATTCTGAAATAAGCCCAAAGAGAACAGGTGGCTGATGAGAAGGTATCACTGCTTGCAATCCCAAATTCTGACAATAAAAGCCAAAACGACATAAACATTTTCTGAAAAATCAGATACTGTCAAATTTTCTAGATGGTTATAATAACAGGTAAAATTTATCTAGTGATTATTGTGAGCCCGGCAATATCCTAAAAGTTTTCATCATTAACTAATTTAATCAGTACAGCCACAAGTAAGTACAATTAATATTTCCATTTTTAGACAAGAAAACAAAGGCACCGAACAGTTATTTGATTAAGCTCAAATGACTAATAAGTGGTGGAGCTAGGATTCAAAAGTCGAGTAGATGTCTTGCTCTAGATAGGGTTTCTTGAAGAACCCTCCAACAAATACTACATGGGCTACCCAACCAGTTTTGCCATCTTCTACTCACTCAGCATCACACTGAGATGTAAACAAGACTACAGTGTCGTGTCTCTCACCTTATGGTCACTTGTTTCCAGGTGAATGTTAGGATAACATGAGCCCAGGAAAATAGGGTCTCATATTCTGTATCCAAAAATGATGGACTAAATAATGTGACACAAAAGCTGGGTAACATATACACATATCTTTTTAAAAGTAACAAAAAATTAACAGGATAGTGAGGATTACTGGAAAGAACAGTGATCCAGAGGAGTAAGAACTGGGACAACTGCTGATCTGCCAGAGGTGACTAAAGAGGCCCAGGGGCAGGTCTGGCCCTTCCAAGGCCCTGCATAGGGAGATACTCTGTCAGCCTCCCCCCACCAAATCAGTGGACTGGGGCTCTAAAGGGCAGCATCCTAGGAGTAAGACTGAAATGGAAGTAAGTCAGCCTTCCCATGGATTCAGCTTCAAATCACCTGGTTAGTCCAGAAAATCTAAAACTCTCCACGTGGATTAAAGTGATCCTGGTTTGCTAGTACCCTCAGGCACCTGGAAAAAGCAAATAAAAATCCTCCTTGGAAAAAGACATCTAAGGCCTCTAATTATTTCTATAAATAATGTTTCAAATACCATGTCCAGCACACAAACATAAGAATAGACAAAACACCATGAGTAAGAACCATCAAAAACAGTCACAGACCCAAAGGGACTCCAGATAATGGAATTAAGAAAAGATTATAAAACAACTATATTTACTGTCTGAGAAAATAAAAGTCAAGCTTGAAAATTTTAGCAGGGCACAAGAATCCATAAAAAGCAACATAGCAGATTTGAAAAGAACCAAAACTGAATACAATAAACCCATCCACTGCATTCTTAATTTCAACTAAACACAGATTAGTCAAAGAGAGAATTGGTTAAATGGAAGATAGGTCAAAATTAACTATCCAGAATGAAAAACTGAAAAGGGCAAAAAGTAGGAGAAGGGATAAGTGACAAGAAGGACACAAAGAGAAGGTCTAACACATCCATATAATTGGAGTCTTGGAATGAGACAAGAATGGGGGCAAAGCAACATGGAAAAGAATGCTGGGAATTCTCCACAACAGGCAAGAGACACCAGCCACAGACTAAAGAAATCTAGAATGTCTTCCAAAAATGGCATGACTCACTCTCTAAGCACAGTGCTGCAGCTCATTAAACAAGCTCCTACTGCAGTTGTACTAGGGGATGCACATGGGGAATATAAAGGCAAAGCACTCCCAGCATGTGAGGAGCTCAAAGTCAAGCAGCTAGAAGAGAGCTGTTAAATCATAATAATCTAATACACTCCACCTTATGTGCTACCAAAAAGAAGGGGGAAAAAGGGAAAAGGCAAGAAGAAAAAGCTAGAAGTATTTAAAAGGAAAATGGATGAAACTAAAAAGCAATAAAACTAAAAGGCACTGAAGGAGAACCAATATGGAGGATCCAATGCTCTCCAATGGTCCAAGCCTAGAAGCTATTTCCATTCTTTTTACAGTGCTAATCAAGTACCCCTCACAATCTGAACTGAAAATCCTTGGCATGAGAAATTCAAAGAAGAATCTTCTCCTCATATTCCGGCCCCCCCAACCCTACACCTAATAAAGGATTTTAAAAAATGATAAATCTGGACAGTTCTTCCTTCACTCTATTCATGGTACCATAAATAACCCAAACAAGCACCTTTTCCTCTCTTACTTTAGACAACACAGAGGAGCTGACTCTTGAAAGAAAGGTTAGGCAAAGGAAGAGTTCCACCAGGAGCTAGCTGGGCAAAGACCAGTCACTGCTCGGGAGCAGGGAATACCTATGGTCACTTAACAGATAATCAGGAAACAAGTGTATATAATTCATGGAATCCTCAAGTCATATGAAAATCAATCAGGTAAAAAACCCAAGGATCTCTGCCTTCTATGAAGCCCAAAACACTAAATGAACCCTCTCCTCCAAGAAGGCAAAATAGACAGACACAGCTTCTATAACAAAGTACGCGCCCATACAGGGAATCAAGTAGGAGTGGAACTGGCTGAAAGGTAAGTATAAAACCCTGCTACCAAGTTGGAAAGTTGACCTGCAAAGAAGCAGGTGATACATATACCAATGTGTTGATGAAATGAGATGAATCCTTTCTGAAGCAAAGTTCTACTGAAGTTTCTGGACAGAGCTCCTGGGATTCTGTGTCTAGAATATGACCATCAGTTAATAGGACATGATTCAACACATAACTCTGAATGTCTTGGTCTTAGAAATAAAGTGGTTTACAGTATTTTATGCATGCTGGGACCACTCTCAAAGCTTGGTTTCTCCAGATCTCCTGGGTCCTGTGAGCTGTAGAGGCTTCAAAGATATCAGGAAAAAAATACAGTGACTAAATAAAAATATAGGCATCAAATTTCAAAATCATTCAAAATTGCTTCTATTTCTGGGATTCCACTAATTGTTCAAACCTGCACACAGGCTTATTCATATCTAAGCCGATGTGTCTAAACTAACTTATTCAAATGATACTAGTAGAAAAGAACTCCAAATTCCCAATGAAAATTGCCTATCTGATATCTGATAAGGATCTAGTATCTAGAATATATTAAGAACTCTTACAACTCAACACTAAAGAGACAACACAATTAAAAAATAAGCAAAGGACTTCCACAGATATTTCTCCAAAAATGATATTGAAATGGTCAATAAGCACATGAAAAGATGCTCAACATTATTAGGAAAATGCAAATCAAAACCACAGTGAGATTCCCACCTCACACCCACTTACAGGACTATAATCAGACAGGAAATTACAAGTGTTGCCAGGATGTGGAGAAACTGGTACCCTCATACATGGCTGGTGTGAATGTAAAATGGTGCAGCCACTTTGGAAGCCAGTTTAGCACTTCCTCAAAAGTTTATACATAGACTTACTACCTATATGACCCAGCAACTCCATTCCAGGTATACACCCCCAAAGAATTGAAAACAGAGATGCAAAACAGACACCTGAATGCCAATGTTCACTGCAGCATTATTCAAAATAGGCGAAAGGTAAAAACAATCCAAGTGTCTATCAGATGAATGGATGAATCAAATGTGATATATACACAATGAAGTATTAGTCAACCATAAAAAGGAATGAAGCTCTGACATTTGCTACAACATGGATGAACTCTGAAAACATTAAGCTAAGTGAAATATGCCAGACACAAAAGGACAAATATTGTATAATTCTACTTATATGAGATACCTAGAACAGGCAAATGCATAGAGACAGAAAGAAGACTAGAGGTACCATAGCCTGCGGCCGGGGGGAGGAAGGCATGGGTAGTTATTGCTTAACAGGTACATAGTTTCTGTTTGGGGGTGATGAAAAGGTTTTGGAAACAGTGGTGATGGTTTCATAACACTGTGAGTAATCAATGCTAGTGAAATAGACACTGAAAAATGGGTTAAAATAGCAACTTTTACTACAATTAAAAAAAAAAGTTTGGAAGATCAGTTTCTTACAAAGCTAAAATATTATCAAACAATCCAGCACCCGTGCTCCTAGATATTTACCCAAATGAGTTGGAATTTCTGTAAACACAAACACTTTGCACAATAATGTCGACAGCAGCTTTGTTTATAAATTGCCAAAAACTGTAAGCAATAGAAATGTCCTTCAAAAGGTAAATGGATATAAACTGTGGTACATCCATACAATGAAATATTACTCAGTGATAAAAAAAAATATGTGCTATCAAGACACAAAAAGACAGAGTAAACATAAATGCACACTGCTGAATGAAAAGCGGATCTGAAGAGGCTACATAACTATATGATTCCAACTACATGACATGCTGATAAAGGCAAAACTATAGAGACAGTAAAAAGATTAGTGGTTGCCAGGGGCCCAAGGGAAGAGAAGGGATGAATAGGTAGGTCAGAGGGAACTTCTAAGACAGTGAAATTATTCTATATGATACTGTAATGGTGGATATATGACATTACGTCTTCATCAAAATCCACAGAACGTACAACAAAGAGTGAGCCCCAAAAGAGCCATGGATTTTAGTCAACAATAAGGTATCAATATCGGTTCATCAATTGTAACAAATGCACCACACTGACTTGAAATGCTAGTAACAGGAAACATCTCACATTAGTGGGGTACATTTGGTCTAACTGAACTGATACTGATACTTTATTATTAACTTACTATTAAGGACTGAAAACAGGTATTCAAACAAAGTACGGATACATGCTACAATGTGGATGAACCTCAGAAACATGCTAAGTAAATGAAGCCAGGCAAAAAATGTCACATATTGCATGATTCCATTTACATGAAGTCATCACAACAGGTCAATCCATAGACAGAAAGCAGATTGGTAGTTGCTAGGCAGGGGTTGGGGGATGGTGGGGAGGGTATTAACTACTTATGGGGTATGGAGTTTCCTTTGGGAGTGATAAAAATGTTTTGAAACTAGACAGAAGTTATACATGCACAATGTCATGAATGTACTACATGTCACTGACCTGCTGAACTGTTTACTTTAAATGGTTAATTTGGGGGTGCCTGGGTGGCTCAGTCAGTTAAATGTCCAACTCTTGGTTTCAGTTCAGGTCATGATCTCAGGGTTGTGTGATCAAGCCTCATGTCAGGCTCACGTGTTGGGCATGGAGCCTGCTTGGGATTCTCTCTCCCTTTCCCTCTGCCCCTCCCCTCCCCCGCTTGCTATCTCCCCCTTCTCAAAAATAAATTTAAAAAAATTTAAAAATAATGGTTAATTTTGGTCAAAGGGTACAGACTTCACAGTTATAAGGTGAAAAAATTCTGGAAACTTAATGTACAGCATGGTTACTATAGTTAATAATGTATTATATTAAAAATTGTTACTTTTATGTTTTGTGAACTTCCATCAATTAAAAAAGACCTGGCTGGTTCAGTTGATGGAGCGTGTGACTCTTGATCTTGGGGTTGTGGGTTTGAGCCCCATGTTGGGTGTAGAGATCACTTAAAAATAAAATCTTAAAATCTTTAACATAAAACAAAACCCAAAGGAGGCATCTCAGTCTAAAAGAACCCAGGACACCCAAGAGTAAGCAATTTCATGACTTGGTCTCCCCCACTCCTCATCATTAATCCTGGCTCCCTTCCATGACTTTCAGTCTCCAGCCCTGCAAACCTTGGAAATACTGAACAAGCTGCTATGAAAGTTTCAAACACTAAATTCACTATTGTTTAATACCGACCTACTTCTCCTATAAGATCTGAGCTCAAGCACTAAAAGCTAACCTTTCACCATCATCATCCTAAAATACCTCTGGATACCTTCTGTAATGCTCATTTAAGAGGGACAGAACAACTGTTTTGACCCGAAGGCTGCTTCCTGCTGCATGATGCCAACCCTTCTGCCCACCTTCTTGGGACCTCAATCTTGCTAAGATCACTGGCTCTTACCCCAACCACTTTTCCAGAATCAACCATTGTCTTCTAGGGCCTTCCCTTCCCTATGGCTAAATTTTCATAATGTATTAATATTGTTCTAACACGTCCGTTTCCCTCACTATACTGTTGAACACCCTGAGGGCAGGTCCTGGAACTCATCTCAGAACTCTGAAAAACAACTGCTGCTCATCTAGTCATTTCTCCATCTGGCTTCTTGTCTTCTCCTGCAGAAGAGTAAACCCACCATATTTCATTCTTTACCTACCACCCCACCGCCCCCCGCGCCCAAACTCAGCTTCTCTTCAAAAAGATTCCTGACCACCAAAATAATCCTTGACTGAGGACATATCTTCCCTGTGCCAAAACTAAATGCCATTAATTCTGTCTTTTGTGTACCTTTGTTCTTCCCTACTTCAAAAACTATTCACAGTCTGCTCACATATTCAATGCACCACACAGAGAATATAAGGAGTGTTGACACTATAATCCTTGCCTTCAAAGAGGACTGGAGAAGGAGGGTGAGAACACGTTCAGAAGAGTATAATAAAAAAAAGAAGATTAAATGTACACAAGAAAATTACAAAATTCCATGAGAGAAACACCCAGTTAAGGGGATGTTAGGTTTCATGGAAGAAGGAACATAAAAGAAAGGCCCTGAAAGACAGCGATCTCCATAGATGGAGAGCAGGCAGAGGGCATGGGCACAGGCAGGAACTGGGGACACAGAAGCCGCGGGAGAGCACACGTGTAGGGAAACCAGGAGATGGGCCTGGAAAGGCAGGGGAGAGTCCTCCTACGGAACCCTGAACAAGGCAAGGCATCAACATTTAAGCCAGTCCACAACCGAGAGGGACAAGACAAGAGCTGTATTTTAGAAGCTCTCCTGGCAGTAGTTAGAGACTGGACCAGGGACTGGGGAAGAGCTACCCTTCAGGGGGCATGACAGCAGCGCAGGCAGGTCTCCTACCTCCCTCATTCAAACCACTTCCCAGCTCTGCTAGCCACAACAGCCTCCTCTCCTACTCAGCTGGTTCCTCAGCATCTCCTCAACGGACCCCTCTTCGAACTCCTTCGCTTAAATCACTAACTAAAAGGGAAAATAATTTAATAGTCTGTCCTACAAAAGTGATTAAAAGCATATCTTATGGACTGATAGAACCTATGGTACAGATCCTTTACAACAAATATGGGAGCCCCTACTGTGTACCATGCACAGCACTAGGCCACAGAGACGCAAAGGTGAAGGAGCCAGTGTCTATCCCACGGAGTTTACATTGTGGTGGAAAAAAGAGATAAAAGACAACATGTCAGACAAATGCTGTGAAGAGAAAGAATGAGGCAGAGAGCCTGTGTGTACATGGGGGCTGCCTGAGCTCAGGTGGGTGGGGAAGGAAGCAGCCAGGCAGTATTCATTTTTACGAGGTACACATTTTACATTAAAAGGGACAAACGGGGCGCCTGGGTGGCTCAGTCGTTGGGCATCTGCCTTCGGCTCAGGTCATGATCCCAGGGTCCTGGGATCGAGCCCCGCATCGGGCTCCCTGCCCGGCGGGAAGCTTGCTTCTCCCTCTCCCACTCCCCCTGCTTGTGTTCCCTCTCTGGCTGTGTCTCTCTCTGCCAAATAAATAAATCAAATCTTTAAAAGGGACAAACAGGTTTTGGAGCCACAAAGAGCGGGGTTCAAGTCTGGATTCTGTCACTTAATGGCTGAGTGACCTCTTGCAAATGACTTAATCTCTCTTCAATCTCTTTCTTTATCCCCATCTTACAGATAAAGTACTGACCTTATAAAGCTCTTTTGTGAAAATTAAAGAATATAAATACTATGCACTTAATAAATATATAAATGTTAGCCATTAGATCAGTGGTTTAATAGACACAGAAATTATTCTGCTACTATATTTAAAAACTAGATAATAATTTGCCATAAACTGTCTAAAACAAATAAGTTTTTGGGAGATGAACCAACTATAACAGAAACCTGGTAATTGGGGTGCCTCGGTGGCTCAGTAGGTTGATTGGCCGACTCTGGATTTTGGCTCAGGTCATGATCTCAAGGTCGTGGGACTGGCCTGAGTTGGGCTCCGTGCTCAGTACTGCTCAGTGCTGCATCTGCTCGTCCCCCTCCCTCCGTTCCTCCTGCCCTGCCCCCCTCCTCCCCTCCCCCCGCCGTGGTCTCTCTCTGTCTACAATAAATACATGGACAAAATCTTTTTTTTTTTTTTTTAAAGATTTTATTTATTTATTTGACAGAGAGAGACACAGCGAGAGAGGGAACACAAGCAGGGGGAGTGGGAGAGGGAGAAGCAGGCTTCCTGCGGAGCAAGGAGCCCGATGCGGGGCTCAATCCCAGGACCCTGGGAGCATGACCTGAGCTGAAGGCAGACGCTTAACGACTGAGCCACCCAGGCGCCCCTGGACAAAATCTTTAAAAAAAAAAAAACAAATAAACACAAAAAACCTGGCAATATTTCGTTAAAGAGTATTAAGAACCACCTTCATCCACACATAAAAACAGTTCTATTATTCAGTGATAAAAAATGAACTACCAAGTCATGAAAAGACAAGGAGGAACCTTAAATGCATATATCTAAGTCAAAAAAGCCAATCTGACAAGACTACATACTGTGTGATTCCAACTCTACAACATTCTGGTAAAGGGAAAACCGTAAGACAGTGAAAAGCCCAGCGGTTGCCAAGGGCTGGGGGGAGGGAGGGGTGAATAGGTGAAGCACAGAGAACCTGGGGCAGTGACACTCCTCTATGATAGTAATGGGTACATGTCATTCTACATTTCTCTAAAACCACAGAACACAGCACCAAGAGTAAACTGTAATATAAACTTACAGGCTTTGGGTGACAATGATGTGTCAATGCAGGTTCATCAGTTGTAACAAAGGTACCTCTCTAGTGGGGGATGGTGATAGTAGGGGAAGCTGCACATGTGTGGGGGCAGGAGGTGTATGGGAAATCTCTGTACCTTTGCTCTCAATTTTGCTGTGAACCTAAAACCACTCTAAAAAATCAAGGTCGGGCACCTGGGTGGCTCAGTCGGATTAGCATCTGACTTCAGCTCAGATGGTGATCTCCGGGTTGGGATTGAACCCAGGACCTGATCAGCAGGGAGTCTTTATCTCCCTCCCCCTCTGTCCCTCCCTCTGCTTGTGCATGTGCTCTCTCTCTCTAATAAATACAGAAAATCTTTAAAAAGTAAAAAAATTAAAAAATAAAAAATAAAGGCAATTTTTTTAAACAAGTGCAGATAAATATGTACTGAACTGTAAAAACAGTTATCTCTGGAGAGTTACACACCCCTGTATTGTTTCAATTTTATACTATAAGCACACACTAATTTCATAATAAAAAGACACATTTCAATAAGAGGTAGTTCTAAAAGTTAAACTAAAACACAATGCTAACATTCTTGACATTTTTTTCTCTAACATATATAATTATTTCCATGTATAACTACTTCAACAAAGATAACTATTTTCATATGACCATTTCATCTCTAAGAGTAGTGGGATTTTTTCAAATTTCTAATTTGGTAAGAGTCAAATCTTATTGTTAAAAAAAATTAAATATTATGAGGTATATATTTAAATAAAATGTTAATAAGCTGAATCAGGTCAGCAAGAGAAAGAATATATTGGCTTATGGACCTAAGTCTGAATATTTATAGATGAACAGAGACAAAATTTCCCATTCTCCTATTCTCAAATGATTTAATTTAGAATGAACTAAAACAGAGAGAAAACATTAGTCTGCTCCTCCTTAGGAGCCTATATGACCTAGTAATTTGCTAATGAAATCAGATATACGACTTCTACATGGTTGATGCTGTGGCTTCACATTAGCAGAGACAGCTCTCGAGCTGTGTCACCACTGGGCTCCTGGAAAAGATTTCCTAACCACTCACTCACTGAGGAAGCTTCTGCAGCAGACACATGTGGACCAGTATCAAATATTAAGAATACTGGCAAAAAAAAAGGAAGTAGAGATGATGCTTGGTCTGTTGAGAAGGATTCCATAAATATATAATCTCAACTACTATAGTTAGAAGTCACTTCCAATTCTCCCTCTTTTTAGATAATAGTGGGGGGAGAGGCAGAGGGAGAAGCAGGCTCTGTTCTCTGCTGAGCAGGGAGCCCGATGCAGGGCTTGATCCCAGAATCCTGGGATCATGACCTGAGCTGAAGGCAGACGCTTAACTGACTAAGCCACCCAGGCGCCCCTGTGTTTTTATTTTAATTCCAGTTAGTTAACACAGTGTCCTATTAGTTTCAGGTGTGCAATATAGTGATTCAATACTTCCAATTCTCTTTAATAACATTTTTAAGGTTTACATCTTAAACACAGGCATATGAAAAGCCAAAAAAGCACCAACAAAAGAAATCATACTTACATTAAAAGATTGCTGAAATCTTAAAACCCAATATTTTGATTCTGAAAATAAGTTGCTGATTTTTTTTTTTAAATCACCAAAACAGTAGACTGAGCTGGCATCCTTTGAAAGCTCAGCACAATAAGTTCAATAAGAACAAGCAAGTAATAAAGTCACGGAACTCATTAATTCAGAAAGGGATCATGAACAGAGAGTCAAAGGGAAAAAAGAAACTGAAGCTTTCATGGCATATTCCCTTGAGAGCTGGCAGCAAAACTGATTTATTAAACACACAAAAACTACTTGCTGAGCACTAACTACATGCCAAGCACTCTTCTGGGCACTGGGGATATGATGGGGAACAGAAAGTCCCTGCCCTCGCAAAAATGATGTTCTAACAAGTAGGTCCCCCACATGGCAATTCCTGGGCTCCACTCTGCTCTGTTTCTACAATCCAAACCCAAACTCCTTCCCCTTCAAAGGGGTCATAAACTTATTCTGCAAGAGTTATCTCCTAGTTCACTCAAATTAAACCCAGAATTGCACTGTGTACAGGTTAAGGGCACAGAGTCTGGAGTCAGGATGCCCGATAACAAATCCTGGCTCTGCTGCTTTTTAGAGATCTCAGGGAAGTCGCTCGACCTCTCTGTTACAGTTTCTTCATCTTAAAAAATGGGGAAAATAGAGGCACCTGGGTGGCTCAGATGGCTAAGCATCTGCCTTCGGCTCAGGTTGTAATCTCTAGGTCCTGGGATCCAGCCCCACCGTGGGCTCCCAGCTCAGCAGGGAGTCTACTTTTCCCTCTGCCTCTCCCCCCTGTTGATGCTCTCTCCTCTCTCTCTCCCCCCCCAAATGAATAAATAACATCTTAATAAATAAACAAATAAGAAAAATTTTAAAATGGAGATAACAGTACTACCTCACAGGATTTTTTAAGAATTAAGCAAGTCACTATTCTTCAAGTGTTTGGAACACTGTCTGGAAGTTAGAATTTGTTATTTATATAAAATAATTATATTACTTATTATTTAGTATTATTTCAGTTTTTGATAAATATCCTCGCCTGTTTCAGAATCAAAGTGGTTGATGCCAAAATTTCCTATAAATCCATTTATTTCAACCAGTTGCTAAATATAGATCTTTCTTCTCATGCAGACTGGAGCCTTGACCCCAAGGAAGAGGCACAGATGATCAGTTCATCATCCCTCACATTCCCCCCCAACTAGTCTCTCAATATCACACCTCTCTTCACAAAACTTTGTTCCATTTATGAGAATCCAGTGCCCTGGCCCAGATCCAAGGCCCATCACCAAGGGCCTCACTCTTAGTCCACAGCCGCTTCTGACATCCCTTCCCTGCAATTTCCAGGCCCCCAAATAGCCTGAGCTTTTCCCTTTAATACGCCACATAGTTGCAAGCCTTGGTTCTTGAAGGAACTTCCCTTGGACTGCTCCTCCCCCACTCTTCCACTTAGCTCTCTCCCCTAGCCATCCTTCCAGGTGGTGCTCCCATGTCTGTCCCTTCCTCTACAATTTTCTCCGATATTCTTCCCATACTTAAGCAGAAGTAGAGCCCCCCCCCACCAACTAATTCTCTCCTAGAACTCTGGCTACACCACCATTAGCCTTACAGATCCCACATAGATTTTATAAATGTGAATCTTCCGTGTCTGATTCTTCTACAACACTCCCCTCCAGGGAGAGGGAAGAGGTATTACTTATTTTGCATTTCTGGTTCCTAGCATGGCATAAAGTTAGCAATCTCAGCTCAAGTGAAATAGAAATTTTCTTTTTCTTCCATTTTCTCTGATGTTTCATTCCTATAGGCCTCCTTTAGCCTTGTGTCCCTTATCTTTAGAGATAGTTAATTTTCATCTCTTTGCTAGCCAATGTAAAAATATTTTAATTTTTTTTAAAAAGAAACATTTAATAAATGCCGCAGGCTGCAAGATCCTTCACTCCAACTCAAATTTCTCCTGTTCGGTATGTTAGAACTTAAATCCTCTTCCACACAGACTTCTTCGACTAAAAGATGAAAATTCTATCCCTATTATGTTTAAATTTATATATCCACTAGGAAAAAACAAAACAAGCGGCACTGAATTCATTGCAACGTGCACATCTGTGCTTATGTCTGTTCACTAGTGGGGCAGGTACCTGTATGTGTTAGGTTCATCTACGCTGCCTGGGTGCACTGAGTTTATAGTAGTCATTGGCGGGAATCCTGAGGGCATGTTCTTTACACCTCTGCCATCAAGTAGGGGTTACTGAACACAAGTGAGTCTGTTCCACTGTTCTAAAACTCTACAGGAGAAATTGCTGGCGTTCCTCAGAGAGCAGGAAGTTATTCGGTTTGTTCACCTAAGCCACTAACACCCCATCCGACCTCGTCTGCTATTGTTTTCCTCCTCAGAGCTGAGAAACAGTTGACCATCACTCTTTAACACATCCTAAGACCCTTGTTAACTTATTGTTTAGAATACTTCATCAGCTTAAATTAACTCAGTTCTTTGGCTGATATTTTCTCGAATTTTTTCCCCATTCTTAAGCCATTTTAGTTATTCTTAGGAACACTTTGCAAGTTTTTTTACAACGGATCCAAATTTAACATTACTCTTTTTTAAAAGACTTATTTATTTGAGAGAGAGAGAGAGAGAGCCCGTGTGTGTGCTTGCGTGCGGGGGGCAGGGGGGGCGGGGGGGGGCGGCAGCAGAGGGAAAGAATCTCGAGCCGACTCCCCACTGAGCGCGGAGCCCTGACACAGCTTGATTTCACAACCCTGAGATCATGGCCTGAGCCGAAATCAAGAGTCAACGCTTAACTGACTGAGCCATCCAAGCGCCCCCAAATTTAACATTACTTTTAATACCTACTATGTGAAAGAGATAGAGAATTAAGATTAACAAGACATGGTGGCCACCTAAAAATACACAATTTTGTGGTGAAATAGACAAATTCTATATCAACTGGAACATACGACATACATAACTAACATATGGGTAAAGACAGAGGAGGAAGATGGGCTTCTAGAGCAGAGCCTCAGAGGCAAAGCCGGCATTTACTCGCAGTGCACTGACAGGCAAAATGCCCGATACTGGGGCTATAAAATAAAACAAAACACAGCCTTGACTGCAAGGATCTTACCACCTAGTACAGTGGTGTTCAAAAACATTTTGCAGTTTTTTCAGCAGAAATTTTACACAGATACCCAAATGCTAAGAGAGAGATGAGAGAGTTGCTGAGACTGAGTTGGGAAGAGGTGATTCTCACTCCTCCACCCCAGCCAGGCCACCTGGGCCCCAGCCATCTCTGCAGACCTGCGGCAGCCCGGCTCTGAGGAATTCAGAGTGCTCCCACCTTACCCCGCTGCCTCAACACAACACTTCTAACACGGCCGCCTACCTAACCATGAATGTACATAAGTACTGATTAAATAAAACACGAGAGCTCTGGAATCATTTACAAGTTCCTGGTCTAATGCATGGAAATGGCAGAGGCATATGGGGAAGGAGTGGGATGGCCAGACACAGGCAGGAAAAAGCTGAGTCCCAATCACGGGAATCTAAAACCAGACAAAGAACTGTAAAGGTCTGATCTGTTTCTTGAAAATCCCAGAGGTGGAAAGCTCATCTTAACTATTTTCTATTCCCCGCCCCCCACCATAATTCCTTTTCCTTAGCCAGCTCTATCTGCCTGCCACAGCAGTTTCTTCAAATCTTTCCTGCCTTCTTCAAGCCTCCAATACCCCACCTCACTCTTGGCCCTCAGCACGATCTTCACAAAACACACAGACAAGTGCTCCTTACCTTCCAGTCCTCATGCCTATCTGTTTCCCACCCACACACCTCTGCTTTCCTCCCAGAGGAGTATTCTTACCATCCGAACCAATGCCCCTGATCACAGGGGGCCCTGAGATATCCTGGAAGTCCTCCCCGTTCCAGCACGCCCTCCTGCATCTTCAACACCGTCCTGTACTGCTCCTTTACACATGCTAGAGGTTCTCACATATTTTTTAAATGTCTTCACGTGGTGCCTGGGTGGCTCAGTTGGTTAAGCGTCTGCCTTCAGCTCAGGTCATGATCTCAGGGTCCTGGGATCGAGCCCCACATCAGGCTCCCTGCTCAGTGGTGAGTCTGCTTCTCCCTCTCCCTCTGTGATCTCTCTCTCGCTCTCACTCTCTCTCAAATAAATAAAAATCTTTTTTAAAAAAAAAAAAAAGGTCTTCTCTTGACCCCAGATTTTCCCTGCAATTTTTTTTTTTTTTTTACTCTCCTTCAATAACCAAACTTCGGGAAGACTTGACCCCAAACTTACTGTCTCCACTTCTTCACCTCACTTTCTCATGAACACACAATAGGCTGGCTTTAACTATCCCCTCCCCTCCCAACTGACACTTCTCAGTAACCTTGGCTACCGCCTCTGACTTGAAACACTTTCTGTCCTCGTGCCACGCACTCTGGGTTTTCCTCCAAACCTGTCTGGTTGCACCCTCTCTGCTCCTGAAACACTGCCCTGCTCCCTTAAATGTTCACATTCCTCAGATTTTTGTCCTCCCCTCTGAGCACCTGTCATTATTAGCAACAATAATGGGGGGAGGGTCTAAAACTACGAAACCTCCTAAGTAACGGCCGAATTCTGTAAAGTCCTCATTACTGGTGGGACATGCTCAGCATTCAGGCAGGGAAAAATCAACTGCTTCTCTCCGTCTACATACTCACATCCTTGTCCACTCCTGAGAAAAATCTCCTCTATTTCTAGGCTGGACCACATGTGCTAACCTCTGACTCTTAAGTCTATAGCCCAGTTCCTTCTCCTAAATGTCACATCTGTGCCTCAAACGCTTGATGCCTTCCTCAAACTTAAGTCCAAAACGAAATTCATCACTTTATACCCCAGCCCAATCGTCTTTTCTCCACCATTTTCTATTTCAATGAATGGCACCACCATGACCAAGTTCCCAAGCCCGAAGTCTTTACTCTCCTTGGCCCCTTCTCCCTCACAGGTGGACCTCCTAAACAGTCTCATCACGTCACCATCATCCCCGACGCCTTCGCTTAGTCAATACTTTTGTCCCACATGGGCCAAATACTACTGCAGACACTAAGCATACAGCAATGAACAAGCCAAGCTTAATCTGAGAGGGAGGAGACAGGCAAACAAACAAAAGGCCAAGATAATTTCAGATCTGATCAAAGTTATGAATAAAATAAAGTTGTGTGATGTGATGGGGCATTACTTTATTAGACAGAGGGTCAGAGAGAACCTCCCAGAAAAGGAAACTTTTAAACTGAACCTGAACCACAGACAAGTCTCTCACAGATCTGGGAGGTGGCATGCTCCCGGCAGAGGGAGGAGCCAAGTATAACGGTCCTAAGGCAGAAATGAACTTCAGGTGTTCAAAGAACAGGGGGAAAGTCAACAAGGCTGGAACGTGCATGGAGTAAGGAGTCGGCCAGGGCAGATGGGCTCAGAAGAAGACGGGTCAGACAGGCCCTAGCTGGCCACCATGAAAGCAATGGAAAGCTACTGGAGGACTGTGGGAAGACAACTGACACAACCCAGTTTGAATTTTTAAAGGTCACTTTAGCTGATAAGTGGAAAAAATGGTTTGGGAGGAGGCCAAAAATAGGGGGTTGGAACACCAGTCAGGAGGCTAAAACACAGTCCGGATAAGAGGGGATGGTGCTTGAGATGGGAGAGACAAATTCAGGATATGTTATGGATATAAAGTGAACAGATCTTGCTGGGAGATGAAAAGTTGAAATGAGGGAGAAGAGAAAGGGATCTAGGACAATTCCTAGGTTGTTTATAGGTATAAAGTACAGACAGTAAAATTACATATAGTATATGACTCAATCAGATTTGATGATTGCCTATCAAGACTTAGAGGATTTCCATCACTCTAGAAAGTTCTCTCATGTCCCCTGTCAATCCCCTTCCATCCAAGAAGCAAACACTGATGTGATTTCTAGTATCACAGACCCCTTCTGCCTACTCAAGATCTTGTAAGTGGGATCACCCATTATGTACTTTCTTGTGTCTGGTGTTTCATCCAGCATTAATACCTATGAGATTCATCCTTACTACATGTATCAGAAGTTTGCTCCCTTTTATTGCTGAGTGGTCTTCCACTGTATGAATGTATCTGTTTATCCATTCTCCCGCTGACGGACATCTGGACTATCTACAGTCTCTGGCTACCATGAATAAAGCTGCTATGAACATTCTTGTATAAGGCTTATTTGTGAACATATATTTTCATTCCTCTTGGACAGATACCTAGAAATAGAACTGCTGGGTCACAGGGTAGACATACATTCAGCTTTTTTTATTTTTTAAGTTTTTTTTTTTTATTTATTTGAAAGAGAGAGAGAGGGAGAGGGAGGGTGGGAGAGGGAGAGAGAATCCAAGTGGACTCCATGCTGAGTGTGGAGCCTGACGCGGGGCTCGATCCCATCATGACCTAAGCGGAAACCAAGAGTCAACACTTAACCAACTGCACCACCCAGGCACCCCATATATTCAACTTTTGAAGAAACTTCCAAACAGTTTTCCAAAGTGGTGGCATCATTTTATACTCCATTTACACCTTTGTAGATGGACTCTAAGGACACTTTTCATCCCTACCCCATCATCTCCTTTGCTGCCTGTTTCATGCTATTCATTCATTCAACAAATATCCTGAAGGATGAGGAAAAGACCAGGCTGGCCAGACTGTTCGAGGCTGAGGAAGGTAGCGTACAAAGCAGTCCCTGAAGTGGGAAAGAGCTGGGTGCCTTCAGGAGACTTGAGAGAAAGTGGATGTGACTGGAGGACAGCAAGCAAAGGCGGCAGGAGGGGCGGTCAGAGGCAGGCAAGGGCCAGGGTCCTGAGGGCCGTGTGAGAAATGGGAAGGAGCTGGGATTGTCTTCCAAGCACTATGAGAAACCATAAAAAGATTGTTAAGTAGAGGAGAGACAGGTAACTCTTGGCCACTCCGGGCAAAGTAGAAGAGAGACAGACAGAAGAAGAAACGGAGAGTCCATGCTGAGAGGCAATCACAGTGTTCCAGGTAAGAGATGATGATGGCTCTGAGGGCAGTGGCAGTAGAATGGACAGACCCCAGTCACAGCACAGAAACAGCACTGACGGTGACTTGGTGATGGATGACATGTAGAGGATGGGGAGAGAAAGGGAGGACTCTCATCTGGGAAGCCTGGAGGCTAGGAAAGCCGCTTACGGAGAAGGGGACAGATGAAGGAGAAAGACCTTCCAAGGAGTGTCTATTCAGTTTTGGACTTCGGAAGCTCAAGCTACTGGCGACATATCCCTTGCAGTGCTGTCACGCAGAAGCTGCAGCAGCTAGGAGAGATCTGGCTGAAGTTACCAACGTGGGGCTGATCAGCTCACAGATAATCATGAAAGCCTGGGGATATCCGAGAGCACCCGGGGAGAGAGTACACTACATTACAGGGGTCCAGAGAACACCAACGGTCAAGCAGAAGGGGAGGAGTGAGCTGCAGAGGCGGGAAGGGACAGCTGAGAGACAAGCGGGTGGATGAGGAAGTAAACGATCCACCCCTGAGAAGCTGCCTGTGACCTTTTTTTTAAGATTTTTAAATTTATTATTAGAGAGAGAGAGTGAGCGAGCATGAGTCGGGGGGAGGGGCAGAGGGAGAGAGAGAATCTCAAGCAGACTCCCTGCCAAGCGTGGAACCCAACGTGGGGCTTGATCTCACAACCCTGAGATCATGACCTGAGCTGAAATCAAGAGTCAGACGCTCAACTGATGGGGCCACCCAGGTGCCCCATGTGACCTTTCAAGTTAGGGTTCCACATCTTGGTAGAATACCTCGTACTCCCTCATCAGAGCCCTTCTGATACCCCTGTTTTTGTGCCCTTCTCTACTGGGCAGGTATTTGAGATACCTGAGTGTACTCTAAAATCCATACACTTGGCAGGAACCAACACTGCTCTAGTCCAGTGTCTCAGTACACAGCACAGTGCTGAATGTTCATGTCATGGACAACTACCACTTACTGAGTGTCCCCTAGAGGTAATTATTTTTATTTTTATTTTTAAAAGATTTTATTTATTTATTTGACAGAGAGATAGAGAAAGAGCACAAGTAGGCAGAGAGGCAGGCAGAGGGAGAGGGAGAAGCAGACTCTCCACTGAGCAGGGAGCCCGAAGCAGGGCTCAATTCCAGGACCCTGGGATCATGACCTGAGCCAAAGGCAGCCGCTTAACCGACTGAGCCACAGAGGCGCCCCCCCAGAGGTAATTAATGCACTCCACTGTATGCTTTTCCTATGTTAGTTCCTTTTCCCAATGGCCCCAAGGAAAGTGTACTTCCATCTTATAGAGGAGGAAACTGTGGCTCAGGCAAAATGTCACTGCCAAAGTGACGGAGCCAGATTGTAGCCATACATCCTCCTTCGCATGCTCTGCTGCCTCCACAGAGTGCCGTCACGTGGACTCTTTACAGCAGGAGCGCCCTCTCATATTCCTGCCAAAGGGATACAAAAGCTGTCCCCAGGTAAACTGGCCCACCAGGGCTCTACGTCAGGGAAATGTCCAGGGAAGTAGCTCTGCTCGTCAAGACTCCCTGCTCTTGTCAGGCACAGTGAACCATCTCCAGACTCCCAAAGTAATGCTTCATACTTAGGGTGCTTCTGAATGTAGAAATCTTCCACGAAACCGAGGTCTGGAGGTGAAAAAACAGGCCTCTTAGGGCCTTAACTCTTGAATTTTAGAATTCAGCCACGTTTCAGAAATTTCCCCCTATACCTAAAGGGCCTTATTCTAACTTCACAACTAATGCTGAATGTGGCATCCATTCCAGACCAAGACATAATCAGGATGAGATTATGTCTCAGTGGGGCCTGAGAAACCAACACTACATATCTGTGTGAAAAGTAACAATGGTATAATATTCTTTTCCATACTCTGATTTTCAGATTAATGTGCTGCCTCTGCCCTGACTTCTTCTTCTTTTTTTCTGAGAGAGCGAGGAGACAGCGTGTGAGGTGGGGGGTGGGGGGTGGGGGGGAATCTCAAGCAGGCCCCACGCCCAGTGCAGAGCTGGACACAGGGCTCGATCTCACGACCCTGAGATTACGACCTGAGCTGAAATCAAGAGTCAGATGCTTAACTGACTGAGCCTCCCAGGTGCCTATGCTCTGACTTCTTCAGACTGGAAATACGTGGGCTTCCTCCTAAGTGGGTACATTAGTACTCAGAGACTTCCTTTCTTTTTCCACTCAGGAGCAACTGTTAACTATCAGTCTTCAGGTGAGAGAGCATGGGATATGGTGGAAAGAAAACCAGCCTCGCTGGCAAAGAGCAGGGTCCTAGCCTTGACTGTCAGCATAAAGCTGTATGAATCTGGAAAGTCACCACCTTCCTCAGCATCTCTCCTGAGTTGTAAAGCCAAAGGGCTAGCTAGACGAGCTGATTTCTTAGGTTTCTTTTCAGCTCTCTACAGAACTCTATAATCAGAGAGCATAGACAGGGTGGGTAAAGGTATGTAGGATGCAGTAGGATGGCTGGGAAAGGCTGGGAGGATGAATCCTCCAGGCTACGATTAAATTAACAGTCTGTCTGAACTGCACTGCCGTGCATACAGCTGTTACTAATATTTGTTGGTTTCATTTGAAGCTTTAACAAAGTATGATGATTACAATACCCCAATCCAACCTCCCAACAAAGAAACATAAACACAACTGAATGTTTCTAATAATGCTTAGCACTCACCAATATTATAACATATCTCTACTTTTTTTTATCAGAACTACCCTTTACAAGGGGTAATCGTTTCTTATTCTTTTTTTTTTTTTTAAGATTTTATTTATCTATTTGTCAGAGAGAGAGAGAGAGAGAGAGCACGCACACAAGCAGGGGGAGCGGTAGGCAGAGGGAGAAGCAGGCTCCCCGCTGAGCAAGGAGCCCAATGCGGGACTCGATCCCAGGACCATGACCTGAGCTGAAGACAGATGCTTAACTGACTGAGCCACCCAGGCATCCCTCTTTCTTACCCTTTACAGGGTATCATTAATGATCCATCTTAAGCTCTTTTGAGCCAGGTCCCCAATCACAAAGCATGAAGATATAAACAGGAAAAGTTTCAACCAACCCACTTACATTCTTTGGATTAACTTCTCAAGATGCTCAAGGCTAAAGCAAATTACTTACTTTGTTTAATGCCATTTTCATCCATCCCACAGACCAAGTATGAATGCCCTGCTGGCAGAAAAGGCTTCAGAAGAGGGAACATCTACTCTCACACAGCATCCTGAGTCACTATCATATTGTCTTTTTATTCTCTTCATAGTTATCCCTGCCTGATATTCTTATTTACTTACTGTTTACAGCCCATCTCCAGAGCAGGTTCCTTTTCTATCTTGCCCACCACTGCATCTCCCATGCTTAGAAAATCACCTATAAATATCTCTTAATGAAAACTAGAACACACACAGAGGGCCTCTGTCCACATTCAGGGATGTGATATTCAAACATGGAAACCATCTTCCAATTGGGGGCGATGGCATTCAAGTATTCCAATGAACTTCCACCCTTTCTTACAGCACAGCTTACGTGTGCATACGACAATACGGATATTTCCCCCTATAGTTAATGTTTTCTCTTTCTTAACTTCCCCACAATGAAGCATCAGATAACAAGCCACAGATACACCAATAAGTCACTTTTTAGTTCATCTTCCTGCTGGGTTGTGCACATTACCTACAAAGGAAACACAGCTCTAGTGCAAAAAGTACTGATTGTGTTTGTCACCACGAGAACCTTTTCACCCACACTGCACACATCACAGGTATTAAGAGGACTGTAAGCAGCCTAACTAATAATAAAAAAGCTATCCAGTCTAAGTGCAATGTGCCCAGATTATGCTCTATGAAAGCCATGACTTCATTATATTTCAAATGTGTAACTTTTGATGTATAGTTATACTCCATCATAAACAGGGTTTTACTGTTTTGCTTTGTTACTTTAACCTCCACAAAAAGAAAATGAAGGCAGCAGAGTCAGAAACCCCTGACAATCTAATGAGCACTAAGGTGCCTCGAACACAAGCTTAAGGCACACAGGGGACTGTCTTTTGGAAATGTATCTTTTCAGTCCCATCTGGTCAAACGCAGCACAGTCACCACCTAATAAGGATTCCTGTGCAGTGCAAACCTGTGTGGTAGCACAGACGGGAAGAGACACAGCCCCTCATATGATACCATTCTCTGAGCTGATACAAGAAGTTTTCGGCTCAAAGATAGAATAGCAGACTTGGGAATGAAGGAGAAACTTTTTAGATTACATCTCAGGTGCACTAGCAAAACTGGCTAGTTATAGGGAAAGTGAAAGTTTACAGAAGTCCCAGGGGTTACTAAACCAGAGTCTGGTTTAGTGGCATAGCTGCAAAAACCAAGCTTTCCAGTAGTTTGCCCAAGTCCAGATTTTCATTTCATTATAACTTAAGAAAAAAAAGAATAGGGCACAGCAGGAAGTATGGATTCCAAGGCCAATCTACCACCAGCTGATTTGTGCCTTGAGCAGGCAGGGAGCCATAACAGATTGGTAAGGCTTTGGAGCCACGGTAAGGATGGTCTCTGTGACCTCTCAGGAAAAGGAGAGATCACCTACCTCTCAGGTATGCTGGGTAGATTTTGTAAGACAAGTTAAAATACCTGGGACAGAACCTAGCATAATGGATTTAAAAAATAACAGCAAAAACCTGATACAGATATTAACATCCTTTCCTATGTGATTTAAACTACATTCCATTCCATTTTATGAAGTTAAAGAAAAAAGTATACCACTAAAAGATTATGGAACCTAAAGCCCATGTCTCCTAACATCTTACTACCTTAGCAATCTTCTCCCCCCCCCCACACACAAATCACCTCTGCAGAGTAAGAGTTTTATAATAATCTTTTCCTTGTTACATTATAACACAAATATAAACGTATGTGAGTGTGAAAACTCCTTATGACTTAAGTAACCAGCATTTTAGAAATCCCACACCAAACACTAGGTCATAATTCAAATACCCACACAGAATAAATTACTTATTTTGAGAAACTCCAAATAATTACTGTGTAGCCATATAAAAGTGTCTTACCTATGTGACAGGCCCCATGTTAACATACAAGAAAAATGATACCAATCCATCTCCAAAGTCAACACTATAAGCACACCTCCCCTTGCTGAGACCCTTTTTGAAACTGTACAGACTGAATAAAAGAGTGATGGAAGACACATTACACCACATTAGGCACATGTCCTCCAAGCATCAACAGTAACAGGAATTTAAGACAAACAAGACCAAGGCTGAGGCCGGTCAAGAAGGGCCAACCAGTCAAAAGCATGGCCTAAGGCTCTCACACACCATAAAATCAGTGAAACTAATTGGGGTTCTGCAGCATTTGAGAGGAGGCATCCGCTACCATTAAGGAATAAATTGGGGATGCAAACAATTAGTGCACCCTGAGGTGACAGTTAATTTCACCAGCATACCATTTCACAGGAGATATTATGGAATTCCACTTGATCCCTACTCTGAGAATACTGTAGTGGGAAATTTCAAAAATTAGCCAAATGCCAAATATCCCTTCCAAGAATTTTAAATAAGGTCCCTCCACAATTCCCTGCATAAAAGGGTCTTGGAACTCCTGGAGCCAACCAACATACACAGACCCAAATACACAACATTATCCACGCTTCCAAATTGTCAAATGTTTTCTTAAATCTTTCTCCTGATAACTTTTTTGTACAAAGACAAAAAATATAAGACATACTCAGCATAGACTATAATAAAATACACTTTCTGAGACACACTGAACAGTATCTGGGATTTGAGGAAAAACTATGCTAACCAAGTTTGATGCTCTGCTTTAGAAGGAAGAGGCTGGAAACTAAAAAGTGGGATAGGATCTTAAAAGCCAGGTAAGAAAAATCCTGCATTTCTCAAGAAGCCTGCCTCTGGCTAAAACAAAAGCACACGGTAGTAGACCAAAAACAAACAAACATCAAAAAACCAAAACAAACGAGAAAACCTACCCAAAACCCCTATAGTATTTGACCTAGAAGGAAACCCTCATTTAACAGAGGAGGAAATTGGGAGGCTGGAGAGGGTAGGTTAACTTGGCCAGGGTTATAGTTTATTTGGGGGCAAAGCTGGAAGTAGATTCCTGGTCTCCCAGGTCGGACTTCAGAGCAGTTTCTCACTCCACCATGTAAGATGTTCCGCTGCCACCCCATGTAACATGTTTCATAAAAGTCTTCACTGAGGCTGTGAACATAAGGGTCCAATTATCATTCAAAGATCTGCCCGTTAGATAATAGCTTGAAAATTCCATTCATTTTACAGCAGTTACCAGAGTCATCTAATCTTGGAGGGGGAAGAAAAGCAAAGAGGAAAAGGGGGAAAAAGTCCTAATTTCGATCTGTCCCCTAAGGGCAAACTAAAGGGATGCCTACAGACAGGCAGACAGCTCTAGCATCCACAACCACAAAAAAGAGACAATAATCCCCACCCACAGGCCCAGGAAGGCGACCGCTCCGCGCCCTCCCCCCCCCCCCAAAAAACACACTAAATTCCACTCCCATCCCGGCGCACAGGAGACATTCCACCTCCAGCCGCTGCCAGAGCGAGCTGGGCCGAATGGGCCACTCTCCTTCAACCACCACTCCCCCTGCTCCAAAAGAGACGAGGAGCTTCAACCTCAGGCCCCTAAACCGGCGCTCGCTCGCACCCGGGACCACAGGATCCAACACCCGCCCCGCTCACCGCGGCGAAGGAGGGGGAGAAACTCCCACGCAGGAAGTATGTCCCGCGCTCTGCTTCCCGCCCCCCCGCGCCAGGACCTTGCGCCCCGTCAGCCGGTACCTGTCCTCCGCCTCCAAGAGGAGAGAAGCTGCCGCGTCCACATGGCTTCAGGTGTTCACATGGCAATAAACGGGCCCCCGTCCCTCCCGCGGCAGGGCGCGCTCCGACTCCCGGGCTCCCAGCACCGCTCCCGCCCCAAGCCCAGCCTTCGCCCGCCGGCCTCGCCCCCAGCCGCCACGAAGAGGCGAGCGCCGCGGGACGCCGGGGGCTGCCAGGGGTCCCGGGGTGGGCGGCGCTGACCCTGCGGACTCCTGGGCGCCGCCCGCTCACACCCCCCGCCTTTGCACCCGAGGCCGCGACAAGCAGGTACCTTTCCCCGACACCCTGAGGCTAGGACTGGTGCCCAAGCCCTGCCGGACTCCCAAGCCAGACCCCTCAGACCCCTCAGCGCCCTCAGCGCCCTGATGCCAGGCCGGGCCCCTTCCCCTGCGCATCCCCAGGCCAGGCCGCTCCTCTCTGCACTCCCGGGTCGGGCCGGGCAGGGACCTTTCCCTCAGCACCCCGTGCCCTGGACTCGGAGTCCAGGGGGCTCAGCACTCCAGGTCGGCCGGGCTAGGACCTCTACCCCAGCCCCCAAGGCCGGACACCCCGGCCTGGCCCCAGCCCCTCAGCCCTGGCCCCTGCCCCTCCCCCTCAGGCCCGGACGGCGGTTACCTGCGGGAGCCCCCCGCCCGGTCCCTCGGCCTCGGCCGGGGGCGGGAGGGGAGGGAGCGGCGGCGGCGGCGGGCGGCGCTGCGCGAGGTGGGGGTGGGGGAGCCTCCGCCGCCTCCAGCTCGGGCGCCCGGGCCGGCGGCGGGGCGGGCCGGGGCCGTGGCCCCTCAAGCCTCGCTCCGGCCCGCGCGCTCGCTCCCCGGTCAGGCGCGCCTCAGGGCGGGCTCCCCCGGCGGAGGCCGCGGCCGCCTCGCAGGGGCCGAAAGCGGCTCGGCTCCGGGTTTTTTCTCTCCATTCTCCCAACACACAGGAAATAACAGAGCGTCAGGTGACGGCGCGCGGCCAATGGGGAGGCTCCGGGCCGCGGCGCGCGGGCGGGCGGGAGGGCGCGCGGCGGGGCGGTGCGGGCGGCGGGGGCGGGGCGGCAGGGGGCGGGGCCGGCGGGTGCGCGCGTGCCCACCCGCGTGCGGCGGCGCCGAGGCCTGCGCGCGCCGGGCCGGGTGCGCGGAGACCCCCGCCCAGCGGCCGGGGTCGCGCGGGGTTCCCCTAGGCAGCTGCCCGGCGCCGCGCGTGCGGCTGGCGGCTCGCACAGTGCCATCTTGGCCGGCGGCTCCCGGCCGTCCTGGGAGTGGCCGCGAGCCAACTTTCTGGGGAGTTGGTGGCCCGGAATCTCTCCCTGGGATTTCTGGAGTTCCCTGGAGCCTCCAACGCCAGAATCGCGCCTCTGGCACCCTGGGGAGCCCGCGGGCGAGGGCCTGGCCTCCTCCGGGTAACCTGCTTAGTGGGGCCGGGCAAGGGGGCAGCTCCTGACCGCCAAGCGCCCTCCGGCCCAGCAGGCCTGCTTCCCTTCCCTCCTCCGCCCCTTAGCGCCGCGTGTCCTTGGATGAATGACTTAGGCTCCCTAGATAACAGATAACTTCCTCAGTTTCCTCCGCAATAAAAGCGAGGAGCTGGGAGGCCCACCAACCTCGCATGTAAAAGAGATATTCACCGAAAGCCAGTTGCCTTCGCCTGCGGCGGCGTTAAAAACGCTACAACGCCTGGCTGACTGGACCCAGGGTCCAGAATTAATTTGGAGATAAGGTGGAGGATTTGCGGTGCCAAGGCCTCGGGCCGTTCCCAGCCTTCTTTTGCAGACCTCATGTATGTTTTATGGAGCAAAGGAATGGCTTGGCTTTTTTTTTTTTTTTTTTTTTAAGAAAATCTCAGTTGTAGAACAACCACTGAGATGTTTGTTCCCTGTGACCCACTGCTATCAAAAGGGAGGAGGCCAGAGGGGGGTAGGATGTGTTGGGAATGTTTGTGATCCTACTTCTGACTCACCCAGAGATCTGGCCAAATACTCTCCCCAGTCTGGGCCTCAGTTTCCCACTGGTATATAAAGGGAAGGAGGAGAGTTTGAACTAGATGCCCCTAATGTTGGCTAACACTGCTGATTCTAAATTAGGGCCCCATCTGCCCTAGATGTGAGGGGAGTATGTGGCTTCCTTTCCTGAAGCAACCCAACTTGAAAGTAAATTGGAATTGGAAGAGTGCTTTGGGCAGCAGGTGGAGGTTGATAGGAACCAGGTGTGGCCTGGGACCCAGATTTCAGTACATTTGAGGTACAAAGCTCCCCTGGGCCTAGCTCTACCCTTTCACCTCTAGCCTCACCTAGCCAGAGACATAAATGATTTACCTTGCCTCGGGCCACCCAAGGAGGGTCCTGGCCGTTTCAACACCTGCCCCCAGTAAAGGGATTCGAGGCAGGGCCTCAGTTGGTTCTGGCACTTCAGGAGGATGTGGTTGGGGAAGGCAGTGATTTCTCCTGGCTCCTGTCCAATTTCACAAAGTAGGGGCTGGCTCCAATGTGGGTCAGGGCTATTCTTGGAGACTTGATTCCCCAACACCTCCTGCATGCCAAGCGGGGTGCCGGGCTCTTCCGGGGCAGAGCTGAAGAGGCTGCTAGGCCCTGCCCTCTGACTGTTCCATTGTTCTGTGAGTTTCATTTTCAAATTCTTTCCCACTAAGACTTTTAAAAGACCAGTGCTGGCTTCTGCTCGGGTCAGGGCTGCAGAGGAAAAGATGGGGGGACTCCCAGCACAGATGCATGTTTTCTGGACAAACTTGGAAGGATGCAGGGGAGCTTTCTAAGCACTGGGTGTTGGGGGCACCCTCAGTTTCTTGAGAGAACTCATGAAGGGAAAAGCTTTTCCTTTGTCTCCTGCCCCAACCTTCCCTTCCCCATTTCCTCAGCTCCCTCAGGTCTCAGACGGAGGGACTGAAACATGAAATGGATGGTCACAAACTGTGCAGAGAGCCTCATTCAAAAAGGAAAGAATGCAGATAGAGAACTTGAGTCCAGGCTCTTGTCTGCTCCTGCCTCCCGTCCCGGGACTGGTTCTATAGCCCCCTCTCTCCCAACCCCCTTGAACCCTGCCAGAACATTGCCCAGCCAACCTCTACCTGGAAACTTCCCCAGTCCTAGGGCCAGGCCAGCCTGGACCTCTTCACCCCTGGTGGCCTGTCACTTTTCCTTTCAGTACCATTTGGAAAAAGAACCTGTGGGCATTATGGCCAACAGACAGATACAGGTTACTCTTGGGCTGTGTGGCCTTGGCCAAATCACTTCACCTCTCTGGTTTCCTTAGCCGTAAAAGGGGATAATAAGGTATCATGGGAGCCTAAAGAGATCTGCATGAAAGAATTCAGTACAATACCAGGCACATGTTAACAACAGCTACAGTTCCACGATATGGCCACAACAGGACACATGAGCAGACTGAGGCTCATAGAGGGCAAGTTACTGCCCAAGACCCCATAGTGGCCAGAGCTCAACGGGGGAAACTCCTCTTTGATCACATTAGAGTTCCTCTATTGTTCTCTTGTCTCATCTACGAGAATCTTGTTTTTCCTACCACTTTAAAGAAAGGACAGTAGATCTGTTTGGGTTTTTTTCTCTCCTAACCTAGTCTACTGAAAAAATACTTATTGAACTGAATCAGTGGTTTCAATTCCAGGAGCAAAATTAATCCTTTCCCTCCTCCTCCGGCTTTTGGAAACCCTGTGTCACTCCCTTTATTACAAACTCCTCTGCCCTCCTCCAGGCACCTGGGCCACTCCGGGATTACAAGTGGAGCCTTCTGCCTCTAGGTCACTGATTCCGCTACCATCTGTCAGCACGGATTGATTGAGGAGACTGGCCTGCTCGGCAGATCAGTGACTCGTGCGAAGTGAGCCGGACCGTCACTGCGTTTAGTAGCGGGCGGATGGCCTTTCTCTCCCTCTCTGGCTCTCAGGAGCACGTGTACGGCCCTCGCCTTCATCCTTCACTGGGTGCCAGCTCTCCTTCCTCTCTGGAGGTGGCTCCTGCTAACTCTAACACACCAAGAGGGAGGCCCGGAATGCCCGCTCGCCATCCTCCAGGAGACGGCTTACAAAAGCCTCTGGTTAACAGAGTGAGGAACCCCCCACCACAGCATCCTGCAGGGCCTGTCCCAGGCCAGGCACAAACAGCAGGGGAGGCCAGATCCTCTGTGGACATGCCTGCATTCCACACAGAGCACTTAGCTGTGTGCTAGGCCATAAGTCCCGATGGAGGGAGCATAGGGGCTCAGAATAAGTCCTCCTGGGGCCAGGGCAGGGCAGGCTCTAAGGCTAAGGGAATAGAGAAGGCTCCAAACAGAGGGCCAGGGCATATCAACACACATGAGTGTGCATGCAGCCACCTGCTGTTCTCAGGAAGGCTGTGCCCAGCGCACAGACAGGGAAAAGGAGAGATGAGGTTGCAGACGTGGGCAGGGATGGGACCCTACAGGGCCTTGACATGAATTTGTTTCACAGGGTCTCACAGTGACCTCTGCTTAGGAGGTCAACGCTGCCCTCCACCCCAGCCCTCCAGGATCAAAGTCGTGGCTCCCTCCTCAGCTCCCACTGGTCCCATGGGGCTATTTGGAACGGTATCTGTCTCTCCCACGGGGCTATGAGTATCTGCAGGGCAGAGACATCCTATGCAGGGCAGGGCACCATATCCATAAAAATGATAACATTAGGAATCATGGTACAGCCCAGAAGGATCCAAGCTTACTGGGAACAGGCACTGTGGGTTTGCAACAACCTGATGAGGTTGGTTGCTACTGTATCACTGTTACAAAGAGGCACAGAGAATTTAACCTGTCCCAAGTCACACAGCTTGGAAGAGGCCACACTGGGATTTGAACCCATGTCTTTAGAGGTTGCACGCTGAACCACCAAGCTTCCCAGCACTCAGTAAACACTGGAAGGATGGATGGATGCAGACAGTTGGTGGGTTCCAAAGTCTGCAGGCAGATCAGGAAAGAGATATGAGAGGGTCTGCAGGGTCAGCACCAGCCTTTCCCCACAAGTGACGTGTTCAAGCCCTGGAGAACGGGCAGCTTGCAGGCAATGGGCTCTCAGGCCCCGCACCCAGAAGACCGTGGCCTGCCCAAGTGGCAACTGTTGTGTGGCAGCTCACTCTTCCCACAGGTGAGCAGAGAGAAAACACCGGAGGAAACACAGCTGAGCAGCTGGAGGGCCCCTGTAGCCTGGCCACAGGGGAGATCACCCCTCAGCCCACTTGGCACTCCTATCCCTAGTGGCTCTACTCTCAGCCCCTGGCACAACGGCCTAGCACAGGCCACTAAACTAGGGGCCCAGCCTGGTCTCACCCACGTAGGTCCTTCAGCAAATCATCCAATGGTTCTGAGTCTCAATGTCTTCATCTGGGTGGCAGGAGGGGCTGAGTGGCCTGCCTGCCTGCCTCCAGGGAGTCGGGTCCCTTACCTGGGCAAACCCCCTTCACTCCCCCAAACAACCTTACGAGGCAGGGATTGTCATCTTCATTGTAACAGAGCAGGAAATGGACACACAGACATGCTAAGAGATTTGCCTGAGGTCGCACAGCAAACAGCAGAGCTGGAATTTGAACTCAGCTTTCCGGCTCCAGGGCCCCCACTGAGTCCCTTCCAGCGCGACAGAGTTCAAGATGAAATGATCTAGCAACAGCAGTGATACACGCATGTTCTGAGCACTTCCCTGCGTTAACTCACTTAATCCTTACAATAGCCCTACGCAACGTGGATGCTGTTACCTTGTTTTGCAGATGAGGAAACAGAGGCACGTAGCAGCTAGGGAGGGGCTGGAAATGACACAGGCAGGTCGGGCCGCAGAGCCCTTGCATCGCCTTTTCACATGGTAACAATAGGGAGGTTCTGTTCCATTGGGATTATTTCTGCTTGAAAGCTCGAGACTTTTAGCCCCATCATTGCTGGGCTCCCCAGGAAGGCAGTGCTGCATGCCAAGGCGTGCTGGGAAAGGACTTTGTTCTGTCCTGTTTTGTTGACATGCTCTTCATTTTAAGCCCGAAACCCAAGCTTGCTGCAAAGAATTGAAATGGTGGAGAAAAATGCAGCCGAGACACAGCCACTACTTCCTGAGCCTCCAGTGTTCGCCGTGCTTGGGGCTCTATGTGTGTCCTCGCATTTAACCTTCACCACCCCCGAACAGCCCCCACTTCACAGCTGAAGCAACCGAAGCCCAGAGTTGCTAACAAGATGCCCAAAGCCACACAGCCGCTAAGCAGTAGATCAGGGACTTGAGAATCCTGGCTCTTCTGACCACGTGAGCTGTGCCCCCATGGGAGCAAGGAGGTGCGTCTTGCTTGCTGGGCTTGGACAGAAATGCTTCTGCTCATCTTCTGACATGGGCTGGTCCCTCCAAGTCATAATCCCTTGGCCACTGGGAAAGCACCAGGACAGAGGTGTGGGGATGCAAAGCTAGAGGCTGCCTTCTGGGTTGGGGAAGCTGAGAAATGTGGACATCGATGCACCCTCTCCCCCCACCGGCCCTGACTCCATCTCTCCCTCCAGTGATTTGGGAATGGCTGCCCGGCCATTGTCTTCTGGAAGGTGATTGTCTTCTGGAAGCAGTCACGTCGGGTGAGGTTCCTCGACTCTGCCCTGCATCTCCGGGCTGGCTGGTGAGGATAACTGACAAGGCACATGTGTGATTCCAGGGGAAAAAGAAAGCAGCAGAGTCGATGGATTCTTCAGCTGCCACCCGGTCCTCTTGGCTGTAGCCTCTGTTCCTGGCCGACCCCATCCCTGCGGCAGACTTCGTTACGGTGACCCACAGCCAGCTTCGACCCTCCTGCCCCTGGCTCAGAAGTCTTCCAAGGGTCCCAAGTGGCTTCAGAATTCAAGTCGGTTCCCATTCACCTGGAAGGCAAAGCCCGTCTGGCCCCAGCTCACTTCTCCAACCTTCTCCCACACGTCTGATTCTGCCTCTTTGCCAAACCAAGTGAGTTGTGTTCCTGCCATGTGCCTGACTGCTCCCCAAAGCAGGAAGCCCCCCCCTTCCCTAGAGACTGAAACGATAACCTCTTTCAAGACTCCACCACCTCCACGAAGCCTTACCTTAGTACTCATCATAAATTCATTCCACAAACATTCATTGAGCCCTTACCATATGCCAGGCGCCGCGTCCAAGGGCCCCTGTTGTCATGGGGCCATTAGAGAGAACGAGTCAACACATAAACAATCAGTTGGTAAAGTTGTGGTGCACACTAGTAAGAAAGCACGCCAGGTGCCCAGAGGGTGTATAATGGGACCCTGGGTACTGGGGATCCAGGACATTTGATTTGAGACCTGCAAGATAGGAAGGGGCCACGTGATGAGGTTGGACGCGAGCTCCAGGCGGCGGGCACAGCGTGGGCAAAAGTCCTGAGGCAGGAGGGAGCAAGTCGTTTTTCAGGAAGGGAAAAAAGGCCAATGCAATTTAAGTGAAATGAGAAACTGGAGAGGCAGCTGGAATCAGACAGTGCAGGCCACAGAAGGCATGGGGACTTTACCCCAAGGCAAAAGGGGGAGCCATCGAAAGATTCTGAACAGAGCAAACAGTCAATATTCATTTGTAAATGGTCCAGCCAGCTGCCCTGTGCCTGAGCATCTTCTGAAAACCCAGACTTCGCATCCAGCCACCCCCGAACCTCAGGACATCTGGTCAGTTGGGTGTGGAGTTTTCAAATCCTTCCTCCTGGACTGAGCTATTGAGGGTAGGACTGACTTTCGGTTCTCCTCCATCATCCCAGCACATACAACCGCTCCAAAAACATTTGTGAAACAAACTAACAGATAGGACAAGACACTTACCAGCATTTCCCCTGGAAGGGGCCAGGCTGCCTGAGGGGCCTTCCACGTTCTCTGGAAATCACAAAATTCAAGGGTTTTAGTGAGGCCACTACTCAGGGAGCCCTTGAGAGCAGAGCCAGCATCCCACCAATGTCAGCTGGCATCCAGCATGACGTGGCCCAGGCACCTGCCCGTGACCATCTCGTGGATGACCAGAAACAGAACCGAAAGATCTCGACAAGGTGCTTTTGAGCTCACAAACTACGCTTCACACTAGCAGCCTCACAGAGGGCGCACCTTCGCAGGTGGGAATGGTTCCTGCCCCCTTTCACAGATGAGGAAACGGAGGCCCAGGAAAAGAGGGGTCCCCGGCAAATTGTGCCAAAGCCAAGACTAGAACCTGACAACAATCAGGCTACTTATGGCCCCACAGGGTTAAGAAAGCTCTCCAGAAATTTCTTTTAAAAATGTTTTAAAATGACATATTTCATCAGGATGTCTGTCACGCCAGCAGTGGGAGCCAACACACCAATTCTCGCGGGCTGTTCCCGGCACTCGTCAGATCCACACGCTCAGCCCCAGGCCCTGAGGCTGGCAGCTTCACCCAGAGCACGGGAGGGGCCTGAGTGATGAATCCTTGGCTCCCTGGGCTTGGTGCTGGCACATGGCAGGTGCTCAGTAAACTGACTGAGGGGACTCTGAACTGATTTGAGGGGATAACTAGAGAGAACATTCCTAGAGCTCTCGCGTGGGTGCCGTGCTGAGTGAGTTACCAGCATTAAGTCAGGTTGTCCTCACACAAGCCTACGAGGCGAGTCGGACCATTATCCCCATTTACAGGTATAGAAACTGAGGCTCAACGCAATAAATCATTAGCCTGCAATCACACAGCCAGTGAGGGACAGAGCCAGGATTTGAACCCACACAGAGCCCTTAAGTAACCCCATGCCCTGACTGAGCCAAGGTGAGCAGAAAGGTCCCAGACAGAGGGAAGAACTACCATGCCTTTCTCAAGGGCTGGGACCCTGTGGGGCACCCCTCTCCTGCACCTGTCATGACCATTATTCCCATCCCATGTGGGCAAGCAGTGACAACAGGCAGGTAACCACCTTGTCACAGGTTTCACGTTTCTCTAGTCTCTCTCCCCTAGTGGTCTCTAGGCTACCTTTACCTGTCCTACCTCATATGGACTCCCGGCATTATAATCCGCCCCAGCTCATTTTTAGTAGTAGGTGTGATGTGAAAAAGGGGAAGAAGAAGACAATGCAACCTTGGGCAAGCTCCCTAAGCTTTTAGGTCCTCAGCGTTCTCGTCTGCAGAACGGGGACATAACACCTGCCACAGAGGGCTGTCCATGCAGCTGTTTCATCAGTGATCTTGCACCTAAGGGTTGTTTCCAACATTCTGGGCTCAGGTACCCCATGAGGTGGAATCACTCATCTGGTGAGCAAGCCAGGCTCAGGGAAGTAAGGTGCCCTCAAGCACCCAGCACCCAGCAAAGGATACAGTGGAACAAGGGGTGAGTGGTCTGTCCGACTCCAGGAGAGGGTGTAAATGAACCCCTTGGGTCTTGCCTGGCAACTCAGCTGCTCACAGCCAGGTGTGGACCAGATGTGGTTTCCTAGCGCTGTATGCTCACACTTCTAGGGCGCTCCCCTAACATGGTGCATGTCGCATGGTGTTGGGGCCACTACCCTGCCGGATGGATGCTCTCGGCCCCCTACCCCAGGCCAGGTGAGGTGCGTGGGTGGGGGCAGGAGGAGCAGTCGGAAGGATAGGCACTATGGCTGACTGCGGAATAGAAGGGAAGTTAGCACCCTTTCTGGAAAAATCAATGGGCAGATGATGCTGCCAAAGTCACAATTTGCATGGAAGCCACACAAGAAAGCCAAAGAGATGAGAGAATCAAAGCCCCTTATAGTGGGTGGGGCCCTGAGAGGTGAGTGAGCCCAAGTCCCCATCATATAGATGGGGAAACTGAGGCCCAGGGTGGGGCCATGACTTGCTCAAGGCCCCATAGTGTGTTGGTGGCTCTGCCACATATGAGGGGGTCCAGCCGCAGGTGGCTCATTTGCCATGGTGGGTGGGCCCTTTGCTGGTCTTCATGCCTCACACCCCAGCCATCTGATCCTCTCTGGTCTTGCCCACACTACCAAGGGGGTCAGTTTAGCCTCCCGCAGAAAACACCAAATCTCAAGCTCTTCCCTGTAGGCTTTTGGCTTCTGGGATGTCCTACTCCCCATCCCCACACTCCCCTCACACGTTAGGCAGAGTTGGAGAGACCGTATTCAATCAGCGACTACATAATTATATAATTAGAACAGAGTCCACCTAACTCACAGTAAGTGCTCATAAATGTTAGCTATTATTACCAGGCATGATTATCACCATTTTACAGCTAGGGAAACTGAGGCTCGGAGGGACTGAGTGGCCCACAGGTATGAGGCCCTAGAGCCTTCACTCTCCTGGGCTTTTTCTTTACGCTAACAGTTATTGGGTGCCCTTGGGAGCCAGGCTCTGGGCCGACTGCCTTGTGAGAAGTGTCATCCACAATCCTCACCATAGCCCTGTGATTTAGGAACTACGATCACCCCGAGAAACTGCGGCTCAGAGAGGGCAGGCGACTTGCCTGAAGCCACACAGCCGGTACATGGCAGAGCCACGGGTGATCTCAGGCAGCCTGGCCCCCATCTGTGGTGCCACCTCACTTGGGGCAGACTGAAGGGAGTAACCCACCCTGGCCTCTTGCAGGAGGAACTCTCACCCAAGTCAGAGACCAGGCATCCATTCTATTTCCCCGGCAATGTTGGCTCTGACTCAGAGTGGGGCCTGGGCCAGTCCTGGACCCCAGGGGTCCTGAAACTTCAAATTAAAAGAAGACCCACGCTGGTCCTTAAATTCAAAGATGGGGCCATCTGGGAAGCCCACCCACCACCACAAGACCAGCCTGAGAGGCCTGACTTGGAAGGAGCTAAAACAAACAAGCCTGCTTTTCAGGATCCTAGAGAACGGTGTGACTTTCTAAGGCACGAATGCCTCCAGGAAGTCAGGTTTGCTGTGATCAAGACGTCAGTGTAAAACCTGCCCACTCCGTCATCAAGTCAGGTTTCTCCCTTCTTCCAGAACCGGCTCCCACTGCCAAGGGCCCTCTCTCCCCTTAGCCTTCCCTAAGCTTCGGCCACATGAGGTGACCAACCCTTTTACACCTGGAGGCTCTGCCCTTGCTCTTCCCCTGATGGCCCCCCCTCCCTGCCGTAGCCTGGGCAAATTCCTCCTCATTCTTCACGGCCTTCAAATGCCCCCTCCTTGCCGCCCCTCTCAATTGTCCTGTAAGAGTTCACAAGAGTACCCCAGGGAGAACATTTTTCACTGGGCCTCTGGGTTGCTGGGACAGCCAAGCTCCCTCAGAGCTACGGCTGCCACTAATTGAACACCTGTGTGCAGGGGCGCACCTGCAGTCTCTTAATCCCCATAAGGAGTCCAGAAGGCAGAGGTTACTGCCCCCAGGGCACTGCCTTTTAAAACCGCAGCTCTGTGAGACCAAGTGACTTGCCCAAGGTCACACAGACAGCAAGTGGCCAGGGAAGACTGCCTCTCAAAACTGTGTCACTCCAGAACTCCTGGGATGCATCAGACTGGGGGCATCCAGAGCGAGAGGGCCTGCTCTGCTCCTCCCATCTCTCCGTGCCAAGAGGGTGCCCGCTCCAAGTGGGCAGGCTCTGTGAACCTGGGCTGGGTGAAGTGAGCTGACTAGCCAGCTGGCCCTCTCGGTGGCCACCTGCCTGCGGCTCTCCGCACCTCGGGCCGGTGGGGGGGTGGGCAGGTCTCGAGCCCGGGCCTGGAGCGTACCCAGCATCTTGGCCTTGGGGAGAGTCTAGCCACTCTTCCTTCCTTTCCCATCTGGCAAAGGGAGCTCCATGAGAAGGCCAGGCGGGCAGCTCCTCACACAGTCTCTGCAGTGCTCCCTGGCTCCCCTGCAGAGGCTGGCCTGTGGGCCCAGGACCTGAAGGAAATTCGAGGGCAGATAAACAAGCCCACCTCCAGTTTCAGAAAGGACATTATTTAGTCACAGGAGGCTCTGCAGCTCGGGGCAGACCTCCCCTTCATAGGCATAGCTTGGTTTGCCCTCACCTGTCAGGCTCCATGGGGAAAAATTCTCTTTGGGTGGGTTTGCCCAAAGGAAATGAGCCTATCACCCCTCTTAGGTGTCTGGCAGGGTGACTGTTCCTGGTGGCCCACCGTCCTGGGGAATCTGTGGGTCTGGTCTGGACCTGCTCCCCTGGCCTCCAGGTGAAAACCTCCTCTGTGCTCAGCTCTGGCCAGGTGCTGGGAACACTGGGAGGATGCCCTAAAAGCCCTTGTACCCAGGGGCCTCACGGTGACCACAGTGTGATCAGCGCTGTGAGGGGGGCGAATGGAGTGGGCACGGCACAGGCTCCAGCCCATCCAAGTGGAGGGCAGGGGGAGGCTTCCTGGAGGAGGTAAACTGAGTCCAGAAGGACTTGACCTGGCAAAAGAGGAGGCAGGGAAGAACCAGCTCCCAGGGAAAGAGGACTAGTACAAGGGCCACAGCCCGAGCAATGCCTGGTGTGTGACAAGCTGGACCCAGCCAGCCACAGCCTTCCCCTGAGCCTCCATCTGAGAAGGGCTCCTGCCTCCACTTCTCAGCTCTGAACTCCCCATCCCTGCTGGGGCCTGAGCTGTGGCCTGGCCCTGGTAAGACCCCACCCTGTGCGTTCTCTGGAGATCTGCTCCAAAGACTGGCCACCTGTGTGCATGGCACTGCACCTGCCTGTGCCCTCTTGTAGCCCAGGACCTTGGGCTATGGTCACTTTCCGGGCCAGGTCAGGCTCAAGCTCCCTGCCCTCCCAGGCCCGTCAGAGGAGTCACGGTTCTGGGACACTTGGTCAACACCGGCTTGGCCACAGAGCCCCTGGCCAGCCTGGCCTTATATCTCTGAAGCCCCATCTGGGCCTAGGTCCCAGACTCTCGGTCTCCAATCACCCTTGGGAAGCAGCTGTGGGCAGAATTAGCCTTCTGAGACCTCAGGCTGCCCAGGCTAAGAGAATGATGGGGCTGTGACCCTGGCTGGGGACAGAGACCTAGCAGGGAGGTAGCCAAGATGGGGCAGCGGCTGGGGGTCAGAAGAGCAGCCTGGGCGTCCCGCAGAGTGAGGAGGGGGCTGCCACGCCAGGGAGGAGGGAGGACCAGCTCCTCCCCGCCATGCTGGCCTATCTGTCTCCAGCACTTCACTGTAAAAATAAATGGAAGAAGCACACGCCAGACAGAAAAAAGGGAAGGAAAAAAAAACACCCCCAACCACCCCACATGCGCTCCCTTGGCGGGTTTGGGCCACGGCCTTGGCCCGGGTTACTTGCTGCTGCTTTTCCCGGGAAGCTGCTGGTGCCAAATTTGCATTTACCACAAACAGAGACAACACAATGTCATAATCCTTCTCCTGTCATTCTCCCCTCTCTTCCTCCTCCCACCTCAGACACACACACGCTAACACAAAATGACGGCTCCCTCGACAGCCTGAAGGAGCAAAGCCCTCGATCTGCCTCTTAATTGTTGGTGTTTCTCTCTGGCCCGCGCTCCGAGCTCCGTGCCCATCGCCCAACTTACAGCAGACCACCCACTGCCCCCTCCTTTGTCCCGAATCGCCGCTGACAAATGGCCTGCTGGAGGTAGAAGAATATGCCTGGAAATAATGGGGGGTGGGGGGGAGAGAAGCCAGCCCCTGCGCCCCGCCGCCTCTGCACCCTCGCCGCTGGGGTCCTGGCCGCGGAAGCTGGACTCGAGGGGACAAGGGGCAGGGATGGTGACTCGGCCCCTGGGACTCTGACCCGGGGCCCTGCCCTTCACGCCCCTGCTGCTGCCCGGGGCCACCGCGCTCCTCAAGCAGCCCCCTCCCGCCCCTCCTCTCCCGGCCACCCTCCTGGGCGCTGCTCTGAACATCCCCCGCGCTCCCCCCCCTCCATCGCTCTTGATGGCAGTTTCAAAGCTGCAGCCGCCACTCGAGCAGCTGCGGCCTTTGATGGGGACAAGGCAGCGAGGGCGGCCCGGGAGGCCCCTGCCCGCCCTGCCCTGGCCCGGCCTGGCCCTGCCCGCCCCCGCCCGCCCCCCCCACCCAGGAGCCTCGGGCCGGGCCACGCGGCGCCGCGGAGCACCCAGCGGGCACGCCTCGTGCGCCAGAGCAAACTTTCACGACCGGAGGGAGAGCACCGCGCACGCCCGTTACCTCTGCAGCAGCATCCTTCCTGGCACTTGTCCCAGACCCTCCGACAGACCGGCCGGGAGGAGAGCAAGTCCCAAGCCCCAAGCCGAGGCTGGGGAGGAGGGGAGAGGGAAGAGGGAGAAGGAGAAGGAAAGGGGGGCAGTTTCTCGTCTTTCAGCCTCCTCGCGGCTCCTCCTGCCCAAGCCGGCAAGTGAAGTCACAGGGCTGGGGCGGTGACATCAGCTGAGCCTCTGACATCACGGCCCCTGCCGGATCTCACCTCTGCAGGGTGGAGATGGAAGAGCAGCAGGGAGGAGGGGATGGATGGAGGAGGGAGGGGAGCACCGATCCTTCCTTCACCCTCAACTGCGGAGAGCGTGTGCCAGCGCGGTGGGGGGGGAGGGAAGGGGAGGGGGGCGGCTTGTCTCTGAAGAATATGTTTTATCTCTATAGATAGGGGCGATTATGTGTCTATTTATAATTGGCCCCAGAGTGAATGGCTTAAAGGGGGAGACCGCCCACCACAGGCGCGAATCACAGCTCTCTGCTCCTCTTGGAGCCACAGGGGAAAGGCCAGCGTGACCGCTCACAGGTCCAGGGACTCATCCCCAACACGTCGGTGAGCACGAAGACCTGGCGAGGCTCAGAGAGGGAAGGGCCTCCCTGAGGCTGCACAGCAGGAAAATGAGCTGATATTTGAGGGGCAGAGGCACAAGGAGGTGGGAAAGGGCTGGTCAGGGCCAGGAACGGAGCCCAGAGCCGGAAGGGCCAGCCCGGCAGCTTTAGGGCTTTTTGAAGACTGCCAGCTGCAGGAATGAGGCTTTGGGTCTGATCATTCAGCCCAGGCCATCCCTCCACAAAGGAGGGCTTCAGAAGGGGGGGGAGGCAGGGTGGAGTAGTCCCCATCACCCCAAGTCCCATCTAGGTCCGCCCCTCCGGGTATGGCATGCTAGTTCCAACGGGCTGAGCATCAGGCACTCCTACTCCTCTTTTATTCCGTCGCAATGCTTGAGAACTAGGTACCGAAACCCTACCCGGGTCAAGATGGGGAAACTGAGGCCCAAGAGGTGGTGGGCCAAAACAGGGACCCAGGTGTCCAGTGCCCAGACTCCAGACCTTGGCCAGACCCTTGGCTCTATAATGCCCTTGGCCTGAGCCTCCTACTCTATAGCTGCTTGGGCCAAACCCAGCCTGACAGGGTCTCCCTGGTCCTACGCCCACCTCCTTGGAGAAAACCATGGTTGCTGCAGCCTCTGTCCTTAGATGAGAGGCTACATAGCCCACTCCGCTGTGCTCCCTTCAGCCTGAGACCCTAGCCCAGCCCAGGGCCCCCCTGGGGCCCAGTGTGCCAAACCCTGACAGTACCCTCTTCCTGGCTCCACAGGGGACCTGGGCTGCTGGGCACTGACTGCCCCAAACTTGGCACACACCAACTGAGCTTCTGGGCCTGACGTTTAGTGAGAGCCCACTAAGCACCAGGCTCTGGTTTCTCATTTCATCCTTTCCACGGGCAGGATGTCAGGGTTACAAGGCTTCAGGCCAGGACACAGGGCTGCTCCCACTATCTGGAAAGTACTTCCATTTCTCTCGGGCTTTCCCCAAAGCCCAGAGCTCATGTTCCCAGCTCAGTTCTCAGGACTCCTGCCATGCTTTGCACCGGTCCTTCCCCCCACAACCAAGACCGGACATGGTGCAGAATCTACACAGGACACTCAGTAAGCCCTTGGAGGCAAAGGACTCTACTCACAAAGGATGAGCATGCAACTCCAAACACCAGCCAGGAAGCCCAGAACGAACACCTTCCTTCCGTTCCCTAAACCAACCATGCTCTCCCGTGCCTCCAGGCCTTTGCCCATGCTGTTCCCTCTGCCTGGAACACCTTTTCAGCCCAGCCCCACCCCTTCCCTGGTAACACGAGGGTCTCAACTGAGACATCACTTCCTCTGAGAAGCACTTTCTGACCCTCAAGTCCAAGTTAGATGTGGCTTTCCATGTCTCTTTCCCATCACCAGTCCTACTCACAAGTGTCCTGGGGGGCCAGCAAGAGGTGGTAGAAAGGGATGGGGGTTCTGAGGCAGACTGCCAGGTTCCCACCCCAGCTACTGTGTGACCTTGGACAAGTGACTTGACGCCTCCCAATCTGTTTCCTCCTCTGTGAAATGGGGGGAGTAACAGCAGTCCAGGCCCTCACCAGACCCCAGGAGAATGGTTCTTGCTCTTTCACTTGCCTGCCTCCTGAGCTGGGCTGCCAGATCAGCCAAGGACATGGGTCTGTCTTGTCTCCCAACCCCTGGCACAGTGCTGGCATGCAGAAATAGGCACGGAGGAACCTGGGCAAGGTTGGTTGAAATGGTAGACTGGAGAATTTTAATTGAGTTAAGCAAGCACCTATATCAGGCCATCTGGTTTTAAATCTTGCCTCCACCACTTCCTTCCTGTGTGATCTTGGGCAAGTTACTTAACTTCTCTGAGCCTTAAATGCTCCACCTGTAAAATGGGGATAAGAATAGACTCTACCTTATAAGGTTGTTGTAAGATTACACGAGAGAAGTGAAGTAAAATGCTTAGAGCAGTGCAGAATCTCAGTGGGAGCCAGCCCTGTGTTAGCTGCCATCATTATTACTTTATCTGATCAGGGCCTGCAAGGTACCACAAACGACAGAGAAAAGTTAGAGATGCAGTGGGACAGTGGGAAGAAAGTGGGCTTTAGAGGAACAGAGACTGGGCTCCAACATCATCTCACTGAGCCTCAGTTTCCCACTCTTGAAGCAGGGTAACACTCCTTCGCTGAGGTTTTGAGTGGGTGACTGCAAACAAGGAGTATGAAAGTGCCTCGCACAGGGTCAGGCACTTAGGAGATAAGTAATACATGTGGGTTCCCTGCGGTCTCCTGAAACCATGGACATATGTGAACAGTTATTCAGTAACTTTCAAGAACATCCTGACATGGGTGAGGTGTGATCATAAGCCAAGAGCAACAGATGCAGAGAAAAAACTTAGAAGGAAGGGCAGTTGGGAGGAGACAACAGGAAGGGCTTCCTGGAGGAGGAGGTATGTGAGCCTCCCCGGGAAGGGAAGAGGGAGCAAATGCATGGACAGAAGAGTTGGGGCACCCAGTCCCCCAAAAGCAAAGCACATTTCTGAGGCAGCAGATTGCAAGCATGCTTGGGTGGAGGGGGCCCTGTCCCCTCCGCCTGGAAGCAGAGGTTTTTGGTAGCATGATGGCTGAGCTGGAGGGCTCAGCACCAAACCTCTGTGCTGGGCATGCTATTGTCAGGGATAAAGGCCAGTCACACGGAGACCACAACAACCAAGCTGGGGGGGGATGCTGGAATTATCTGGCCCAAGCATTCTACACACATGGAAACTGAGGGCCAGAGAGACAGAGGGATTTTTCCAAGGTCACATGGAAGATCAGTGACAGAGCTAAGGCCTATGCTTAGCGTTATAACCCCTGGGTCAGAATTCTTTTAATGATAACAGTGATAACAACCATTAGTACTACTTATGTAGCGCTTCCTGAGGGCACCCCTGTCTTGACTTGTTAGGAGGATGAACTAATTTGAGACCCACAACTACCCTCTGGTGAGGGACTACCATTTCCCCCATTTTAAAGATGAGCACACTGAGGCCCAGAGAATTGAACAGAGTTGTCCCAAGTTATACCGCTAATAAAGACCATACCCAGGATTAAACCTCAGGCTCTCTAGCCCCAGAGTCTGGGCTGTTAACCAATATACCCTACTGCTTCTCATCATTACATCCATCCATCCCACCATGCACGCATGCATCCATCTATCCAATCAAGCATGCAAGCGTTCGTTCAAGGAGTGCTTATTTGAACTCCTACTGTTCCAGGCACTGAGGAGTTAGCTGTCCGTGCATGGCCAACCCCCTGGAGCTCCACCCACCTGTCTGTGACCCCTGTCACCCCGTACTGTGCTAAGCTGTTTCAGAGCTTACTAAAAACCGTCCTCCTGAAAAGCCCGGCCTCAAATTTAGCTGCTAAAGACCACAGACCACTCTACTATTGGGAAACCACGAACCAGCCCCCTTTCAAAGGCCATTATGTCGCCTTCTTTGCAAAGGGTGAGTGATGAACGACGATCCAGTATCAATTTCAGGGCAGAATGGTGAGTTGCATGGAGGTCTGAGGCCTCCCTGCCAAAAAAAAAAAAAAAAAATCCTGCAAATCAGATCTGGAAATGCTCAGTCCATGAAGCTTGAAGCAAGCAAGCCAAAAGTGCGGTGGTTGAGTTCTGCCACCACAAGAGCTTTCCACAAGCCCAGCCCCCTGGGCACAGAGGAGGCAGCTCAGTCACATGTGCTGGGCAACCTTTCAGATAGTCTTCTGGGCTCCCAGAAGACCCAGACCTTTCCCTGCTCATAGCAGAGCACCTGCTCTGTTCCAGGCCCACTACACTGTTCTACCCCAAAAGGCTGGCATGACTGTGCCATTCCCCAGAGGAGGAGACTGAGGCTCAGAGAAAGGAAGACCAGCCCAAGGTCAGCATGGACCCGTTGGTTCCAAAGACTGTGATCCTCTTTCAACAGTGCTACTTTAGGGCAGCCTTGGGCTGGCTCATTCCTCCGTTTCCTCTTCCTTGAAGTGAAGAAATAGGGGAATAAGAGCAGGAGCCCCCTTCCAGCCCTGGCATTCCAGTGCTCCCATCTGACGAGGCTGCAAGCCTGGGGCTGAGGACAGAAAGGAGGGCCAGGGCTAGGCAGACGCCACCCAGCCTGAACCACCACCACCTTCATCTCCCCTCCACCAGTACCCTCAGTCTGTAAACAGTCCTAGAACAACCGATCTTAAAATAGGCATCGACTTCAGGGAGATTAGGTCTTTTTTTTATGCCCATTCTACAGATGGGCATACTGATTCAGGTCTCCAGGATCAGCACTTTCTCCCTGCCACTGCACCTCCAACACACTCTAGGAGGTTCCGAACATCATCCGCTGTTGCCCAAAGAGCAGAGAGACAAAGCCAGAGGAACCGGGTGGCAGCTGAAATTGGGGTATTAGAATTAATAATACCCCAAACCTGTATAGCATGGTACCACTTCCTGGCCCTGCAAATGCTCACAGCCTGTTTCCTTCTCCCTAAATCGGGGTTAATACTAGTTATTGTTCTGAGAGGGCAGGACAGGGATCACACCTCCCATTTTACAGATGAGGAAACCGAGGCACAGAGAGGTGGCGGGAAGTGCAGTGAGGCCACAATTCGAACATGGGTCCAACAGAGGAGGCTGAAGGCGAGAAAGGCCTGGGGTGGGCGTCAGGTGGGCTGGGATTCTGAACACACTCTCATCCACTGGCAGTCGGCCGATGGCCACAAATGAGGGGTGATCTGCCCGCCCGGGGGTCCATCAGGGGGCCCGCAGTCTGCCCTGGGCACAGCTGCCGCCCTGGCAGACCCCCAAAGAGCCCCCTGAAGAATCGCTGCACTCGCGAGCTTTTTTCCCATTCCAAACATGCCAGAGACCCGCGGACCCCGGAGGCTGCTACTTAGCGCCAGATTAATCACACCGAATTCTCCATCCAGATATTGCGTGCAGGCCGAACTCCCACCGCTAATCGCCGTAATATTCTCCTCGGCGTGTGCAGGCGGCCGGGGCGATGTTCCAGGAATATTAATTCTCCACAGCCGGCTCCCTCCCGCCGCACGCATGCGCCCCCTGCACCGCCGGCTGCTGCTTGGGGATTGGGGGGCCGGGGCGGGGGGGCCAGCAGGAGGCACAGCGCGTGGGCCAAAACCCTCCCTGGGGGCGGGGGCCTGCCTGGTGGGAAAAGCAGCCCCAAGGCCCGGCTGGCCTTTTAACATGAGCCACCGCGGGGCTGGAGGTGCCTGCTGTGAGGGTCCTTCTGCTCACCCCATCTCTCCTCCCAGTCCTGCCCCTGAGCCCGCTGCCCCAGGACCTGCGGGAGGTTCAGGGCCCCCAAGAAGCCATACAGCATGGGCCCTCTGCTGCCTTCTCAACACAACAGAGCTTTGAGGAAATGGGCAGCTAGGGACCAGCTAATCCCAGCCAAAAAAAAAGAAAGAAAGAAAAAGAAAAGAAAAGACACAAAAAGGAATGAAAATCTTTCATCTGCTCAAAATATAAAAACGTGGGTGTTGGAGGGGACTCAGGTAAAGGAAGGTTGGGCTCTGCTGTGGGCCTGGCTGGGGCACTGAGGGGGCAGGTCTCTGCTGCTGGCAACTCCTAACCCTATGAGCACAAGTAAGGGACCGTCTTCGCACAAGTAAGGGACCGTCTTCCTACAATGCGACCATTAGTAAGCAGAACCCAGGAAGCACCAGGGCAGGATGGCTTCTAGTTTCTGGAGGGTCCCTGAGGAGAGAAAGCACCCATCTGTTCCAAGCCCAAAGGTTCTGGCTGAAGCACAAGCTGCTGGGCCTGGGAATGAGACACTGGCCTGTCCTCGGGGAGCTCCCAGTAAGCCCACAACTCAACGTAGATGCCAGCCTCCCTGAGCACAGGCCCCAGAAGCAAAGCTATGGCTTACTCGGACCCTGAGGCCCCTAGAACAGCGCTGGGAAGAGGCGCATCTTCAAGGGCTTTGCAAAGTACCCCCTCTCGCTTTAGCTCAGTCCAGACATGGGAGACACCTTTAACATGCCGTTTACAAAGAAGGAAATTGAGGCACAGAGAAGCGAAGGAAAGGGCCCAGCAGATGAGTCCCCAGGCTGTCAGAATTCGAAGCCAGTACCCTCCCCTCTCCACCGCACAGCCTGACTCCATGCCCCGTCCCTCCCCTATCTGGGGCTCCATCTCTTCTTCTCTGAAATGAACTTTAAGGTCCTTCTTGCTCCCACATCCTGTCCAACAGGCAAAAGCATTTATTAAGCACCTACTGTATGCCAAGCCCAGGGTTCCAGAAATGCATAACGTTGCTCAAGGAGCTCACAGTCTGGTGGGAGGAAAGATAAATAAACCAATGACCACAGTCCACTCTGAGCCCCAGGGCAAGGGGCCTTCCTCCATGGCCTTGGGAGATGGGAAGGGCTTCCTGGAGAAGGCAGGCATTGAGAAGTGGAGAGGAATGGGGATCTTTACACTGGAGTCTGGACTAGAGTGGACAGATGGGGCCGAGAGCAGTTTTTGCAAGTGGTGCAGCTTGCAAGTGGTGTGGCTTCCACCGGAAGGGCGTGACTGACAGTGGGATGGTGTTCTGGGCGGGGTAGGGCTGGATGCGGATCCAGGTAGGCTGGGCTGTCTGGGCTGGCCCAAACCAGGCACAGGCAGGGCCCTCAGGCCAAGGGACATTGAAGAGGGGGGCCTCTTGAACCCAGCTCTCCTGACTCCTGGTCCAGTGCTCTGGGAGGCAGAAACTGTAAGAACACCCCAAAAAAAGAGGGTCCAGCCTAACAAAGTGAGCACAAGGGGGCCGCATCCCAATTACTTTCTGGCCCAGAGAGATTACGAGAATCAAGGTTTAAATCACAGAAGTGAGGGATGTAGTTTGAGCCTCCGGCATCCCCAACAGCAGCGGTCATCCCCTGTGCCCCACGGATGCGAGGTGTGTGAGCCGGGCAGCTGCCAGGCACCTCTCATACGCTATCCCTCACATAAGTGTCACAGCACAAGAAAACCAAGGGGTCCCTCACCCATTTCTCAGATAAGGGGACTGAGACGTGGCAATAAAGCAGAGACAGAAACCACCCTGCAGGCCTGCTCTACGCTGTGCCCCCTGCCCACAGTCTCACAGGGGGCATTACAAGTAAGTCCACAGGCCGCAGGAGGCAGCATTTTAAGGCTGCTGGATCTGGGCCTGGGTGTTCAGCGTCCTGCCCCCCAAGCTCCACCCCTCGCTCCCGACGAGAGCACGTGTACAGGGGCCAGGATGTAGTAAAAAGGAGCCCTTCTTGCCCTCCTCTTGCTCTGACAAGTCCTCAAGCACCCAGTTCCATGCCTTAAACTCCCTTTATGGGTGAGAAATCCTGAGCAGAGCTGGGACTCAGCCGGGAGCCAGCAGATAGTCTGAGAGGCTGGGGGACAAGCCAGGGCCCAATCCTTCCCTCGGGAGGGAACGTCGCAGCATGTCAGCTGACTGAGGTGGGCCTTGAGACCCCAACGGAGTGGGCATCAAGTCAGCCTGGGAAAGTCCCAGAAGGCTTCCCAGAAGAGGGGGTGTTTGGTAGCAACCTAGAGAGTGTAAAGCACCACACACATGAGACACAGGGCCCCACGACTTTGAGGCAGACAGGGCCCAGGCTCAACTCTCTGCCACCCCCTGCCCCCAACCAGCCTCATTCCAGGCCTAGTCCTATGCCTGTGGCCAGTCCCAGTGCAGGCCTGGTCCCAGGAAATTCCTCCTAAGGGACTGGTCTGACCATCATGGCGCAGAGGTGCTTGGTGTGCCCTGAGGCTCCACATCCCATACATCCCCTCCCTTTGAGCACCACCTGCCCAGGAGTGGCAGGGCCTGGGTCTCAGCTGCTAAGCCTTGTAGGCAGGGCTGATGGACCAGGGAGTCAGGCTCCTGGGTTTTTCCTAGACTCGCCTCTGGAGCAAGGTAAGGGGGCAGGGCACGAAGCATGGATGAACCAAGCGCCTGCTCCCTCACGGGAAGCCTCCTGGTCAGGCCCAAGTCCCTGGAGGGGGCTGACAAGTGTCCTTCCTGGGCACCTCCCCCGGAGAGATTCAGTAGTCTCCACCGCTGGCTCCCAGCTCCTCCAGCAGTCTAAAGATCCGGGTCTGGGCCCAGCTTCCCAGCCCCTTGCTGGGACTCTGAGCAAACCACCTCCATGCTCCAAGCCTCAGTTTGCGCAACCAAAACAAGAACTGGCCACACCCATCTTACAAGGTTATTGCAAAGATTCGAAGTGATAAGCTGTCTCAAGGTGAATGCCAAACAGAAAAAGCAAATGCTGGCCCCTTCCCTAGGGCTAGGCATTTGGGGGGAGGAGGGAGAGCTAGGCATTTAAAAAGCCCCAGGGATATAAAAGCAGGTCTTCTCCTGAACAAGGGAATTCACATTCACCTCCTTTAGTGCTCCTTTATTGCCTCCCCCTGGAGAGGGAAGGACTATATTCTCATTTTACAGGTGAGTATCTGAGGGCAGGTAGATGAGGGGTCTTGCCCAAGGTCACAGAGCTCCAAGTCCTGGGTGTGCCTTGCCTGACTCTGTTAAGTGGATGCTTTCAGGCCATGGGAAGGAGTGGGCAGGGAGGAGGCCTGGGCACCTCGAACCAGCCCACCAGCCAAACCCAGCCCCAGGGCTTAGCCTGGCCCCAAACCCCAGCTCAGGGAGAAGAAAGCCCCCTATCCCCTACCTCCCTGAGGCTGCAGCCATCTTGGGCTCTGGCAGGGGCTTGTTTTGAAAGCCAGGAGCCCATCAGCCCCTAGGACGGAAGCTAGGAAGGGGCCGGGAAGCAGGCCGCAGGATGAGCCTCCTGGTGGGGAATCGCCCCCTGCCAGCGTCCCGCCAGCCTCCTGCAGTGCAGTGCATCGGCGGAGCAAAAATGCTGTGCACGCGCACACCGGCAGGCACCTGCCAATCTCAGCCCACGGCCCCCGCCCCAGCCCCCCTCTCCCGGAGGACAGATAATTCTCTCGCTCTCCCAGCCTGACAAAATAACTAATGCTAACTCAATAAAGTCCCCCTTGAAGGTTTTTAATTACCAGACTGTGCCAAAGACTAAAGACTCTAGGAGAAGGAAGGAGGCCAGGGGAGGCTGATGGAGGTCGGCGAGGCTGAAGTAGGGCCGTGGGCCGGCGTCCCTCCCGACTCAGGAAGAGGGCACGGCCAGGCCGCTGCTGTCCAGGGTGCTGGGCCCGGCGGTCACAGGGATTTAGGATTCATATTTGCAACAGCGGCCACTGATGGAGGCCAGGCTAGGTTCCCAGCCGGAACCCGACGGAGATTCTCTCAGGCAAGCCGCATGGCCAATCACAAGGCAGAAACTGACACCCCACTGTACAGATGAGGACAATGAGGCTCACAGGGGGGCAGTGGCTGGCTGTGGTCTCACAGCCAAGCTGGATTGCCCAGTTATACTTGGCGGCAGGCGGAGTGCCTGGCTGCCAGCAGCCGGAGATACAGACAAGAGTGTGGTTGAATGGAGGGTCTGAGGGCGCGGGGATGGCCCTCAGGAAAGGGTCTAATGGTGCGTGGTGGCTTCTGTGCAGTGAGATGTGCCAGGCTGGGGAGGCAGACAGCACAGCCAGGAGCTGGCCGGATGAGGCTGCCCAGGGAGACCAGAGGGCCCAAAGGCAGGGGCAGCCTGGCTGGGTCCTGCTTGGAAAGCCACCAGTCATGGGGTAAGGCGGCTCAGAGACCCCCCGCTGAGCCCCCACTGCCACTAAGGGAAATGACGAGGGGAGAAGCTACTGCAGGAGAAACGGTGACACCATCTAGTGACCTAGCCAAGCCGCCTAACCCTGGTCCAAGCACTTCTTCTCTGACTGAAGGAAAAGTCAGGAATGCCTGGAGTGCCCCACATGCCGCCTTTGCCCCAGAACAACCCCCAAACTCCTCCCCACCCTCTGGGAGCTGGCCCTGACCTCCTTGGCCCCAACCACTCCACACTCCCATTCAGGGGCCTGCCTTCTGCTCCTTCCAGCTCGCCCAGCCTCTTCCTGCCTCAGGACCTTGGCCCTGGCTCTCCCCTCTCCCAGGGATGCTCTTGCACAGCTGGTTCATGTCGTTTGGGTCACAGCCCAAATGGCACCTCCTCAGAGAAGCTTTCCTTGAACCTCCTGCTTACCATGGCCTCCTCTGTCCAAGGCCGAGTGCCCACCAGTGGAAATGCCACACAGCCTCAATCCCAACACATGCATCCATCCCCTCCTCCGGGCAGCCTCCCCGTGCCCCAGGCAGAGTAACCTGCTCCCCAAATGGTACAGCTTGCCCTCAACACTTGGACCCTAGGCTTCCCTGAGGTGTGGACTCTGAAGCCAGCCTGCTGGGGTTCAAATCCTGCCTCAGCCACTTACTAGCTGTTTGAGCTTCTGTGAATCTCAGTTCCTTCACCTATAACATGGGGGTAAACCCCCTATCTGTGGGGGACTTAGAACAGTGCCTGGTGAGTGCTTGGTGTTGCCCAGCCTCATCATCAATGGATCCTTGCCCAGCACAAGCCCCGGACACGGGGACACTCATGGAGCACACTGTGCTGGCTCAATGGTTGACCCTGCGCACCTGGCCAGGGAGGTAGACCTGGCTCCATTTTCCAGGTGAGGCAATGGAGGCTGCGGGAGGCTCAGCCTTCTGTGGTCCTGCTGCCCCGGGTGTGCTCTTTTCACTGCTGCTTCTGTGAATCTGCTCTTCCCAGCTCTGCAGAGGCGCCAACTTGGGGGCGGGGGGGGCGGCGCCGAGAGCCAGCACAGCTGTGCCTGGCTCCCGAGGGCCGTGTGGGGCGGCTGGAGGCCCCAACACCCAGCCCTGCCTGGAGCCTCCTGGCTGGGATCACAGCCCTGTGGTGTTCGAGCTGCTGCCCACCAGCCGGCCCCCTGGCATCAGGCCCGGGATGCCAGCCAGCCGGGAGAGGAAGCAGCTTGGCTGTCAGCCAGCCCACGGTGCCCGAGCTGTCAGCCGGGAGGCAGGCCAGGCAGGGCAGAGACCCCCGCGCCCCCCCCGAATGGGGCCCTGGCCAGGCCACTGGGACAGGGCCGAGCCGCTCACTGCCACGGCTATAAGGGGTCCCTATGGCTGCCGGCCCCAAACAGGGCTCAGGGACATAATCTCACTGGGAGGGGACTCAGGAGGCCTTGTCCCCATTTATTCAGCTCAGCTTTTGCTATAGTGGAAGCAGCACGTGGAGCAGGGGAATTTTCAAGTCAAATAATAATAAAAACAGCAACAACCACGGCTGACATTTAGCAAGCACTTACTCCGTGCCAGGTGTTTCATGCGCCGCTGCACTGACTCCTCCCAAAGGGAGCTGCTGTTTTTATCCCCCCTCTACAGACTGACAGCTGAGGTCAGAGAGGTGCAGGAAGTCACCCAGAACCACACAGCACACTGGGGGAGGACTCCGATTTTGAGCTCAGGCTCCAGACCCTATATTCCGACCTCTCCGCTCCACTGGATGGCCCAGCTGGGTGGCCCTGGGCCAGGAAGTCACCCATCTGCAAAATGGGCACAGTCAGAGAGGGTATCACTGCAGAGTTGACCAGGGGCTAGAAAGAAAAGCACACCTGAGCAGAGGACATGTTCCCTAAATATGGCTAGTCGTTGGTCATATTCATTGAGCTTCAGGAATGATAAGAACAAAAATGCCCATCTCATCAGTGCCTCTGCCAGCCTGCCCCATCCCCCACAGCATCCTGGGCACCCTCCATGGGCATGGCTGGGCTAGCAAGGGGGGTGGCACTGGGGAGGGGCAGTTCCTAGGGCTAACTGAAAGCCCATGATGCACGGCCTTGAGCCGCAGACCCAGGAGCTGCCCCTTCACACCACCTGCCCCCACTCCTAGACAAGGTAAACTCAAGAAAAACTGGCCAGAGAATCATGGGCCTAGGCCAGACCAATGTGTGCAGACCTGTCTCTGGTGTGGAGCTCTCTTGCCCCTTGGTCCACGGAAAGGCTTGGGTTCTGCATCCCCCGGCCAGCTGGGGCCCACTGGGCAGGGCCCATTATTTTTGGTTCAAGGTCTCACAGAAAAGACTGGGGTCAGGATGCCTGGGTGGCACGGTCGGTGAAGCGTCCGACTCTTGGTTTTGGCTCAGGTCATGATCTCAGGGTCCTGAGACCAAGCCCCAAGTTGGGCTCTGAACTCAGCGGGGGAATCTGTTTAAGATTCTCTCTCCCTCTCCCTCTGCCCCTCCCATTTGTGCTCTCTCTCTTAAATAAACAAATCTTAAAAAAAAAAAAAAGACAAGACTGGGGTCATTGGCGAGCATGTGCAAAGGCAACCAGTCAGCCCCGCTGCTCACATCTGTCCGAAGTACTATTTATTTTTACCGTCTCTCTTCTCATTCAACTCAAAACAAGCCCAATGGGAGAGAGAGTATTGCCACTGTCCCTGTTTCCCATATGCCCAGAGAAGGACAGTGACTTACCCAAGGTTACATAGGTCATCAGGGGGCAGCCCGGGGTCCTGAGGCCCCCAGAACTCCTATAACCAGATTTCCTTATCTGGGGGAGGGCGAAGCTCTCAGGTTCAGAGCCAGCACCAGCTCCCAGAGCAGCAGAGGGGAGCAGGGGAGGATGGAGGGCAGACAGGTTTGGATGGGTAGAGGTCTTCGGGAGACAGGTCTTCACCCTGACGGGCTACCCGCAGCCAGGGGCACCCAGTGGACATGGCACATGAGCAAAGATGCTGTGAAGACGCCCAAAGAGACAGGAACCCGCCTGAGCATCACTGACTAGGGCTTTGAGGAGGGAAGCTGGCCTGATGCCAGGAATGGGTGCTCCTGGTATTCCACAGTAGGAAGGTTGGCAAGAAACTGTGAACCCCTCCCTCCCCCAGCATCACTGAAGCCTGCCCTGTGCCCTCCTGCCCAGACACCCGGGCAGCAGATGGTGCCCAGAGCAGAGTGGGGTGGGGACGGTAAAGGAATCTGGGCTCCAGCCCGGCTGTGCGACCCTGTGAGTCACAGCCCCTCTCTGAGCCTGGACTCCTCTTCTGTGCAGTGATGGAGCAGGACAGGGGATACTCTCACCGCCCTGGTGGGCGCACAGTAGGCCTCCTAGCCCACCGGCACAGTTACGGCTCTCCCCTAATTGCTTCTGTCTCTCTGGACACACGCCTTTCATGGACTCTCCTGCCAGGTTTGTTTTTGTTTTGTTTTGTTTTGAACCACAGAAAGTAGAGCAGGGACAGGCCCAAGCCTGGCGGCCAGGGAGGGGTGGGGGACCCTCCCCCAAAGTACAGATCACCCCCCTCAGGAAGTTCTGGAAGCAGCCGGCCCCACACCTTGCATTCCATCCCTGTGGCCAGCAGAGGAAGCCCCCACTGGTGTGTCCTCAGCCTCAGTGCTCGTGGATGGGTGCACTGGGCAGTGAATGACACGGCGCAGGGATCGCAGACACCAAGACCTCCCAGACCCATGCTGCCCTCTGTGGGTGGGGAGGAAAATGGGGGCTCGCCAGATTGATAATCTGACACAAGCCCTGGAGATTCACCTTTAGAAGGCTTGAGAGGGACAGGAGAGGGTGGTGGGCAGACAGCAAGGGCCCCCAGGGCCCCCAACTAGGCGTTCCAGGGAATATTTACTGGGTAGGCAGCAAGCAGCAGGTGAGGGAGGGTCCCGCCGGGGATGGGGGCCAAGGGGCCCTGCTCCACTTGCCTCTCACACACCAGCCACCCACTGGTGCTACCCACTGCTACATTCCTTACCTTATCTTCCCTTCCCCACTCCCTCCGGCCATGGGCCTCCAATGCCCCAGGCCTCAGTTTCCCCCCAGGACAAAACGGCTATAGCCCTGAACCAGGTAGCCTTGGCCTCAAGACCACCTGAGTAAAACACGCTGCCAGTGGCCGGTCACCCAGGATCATCAGAGAACTGGGGCAGGAGGTGGAGGGCTGTCCCTCCACGGTGGATACAGCCCCAGTGGTGGGTTACTCTTCCTTCCTCTCCGCAGTCAGCAACTCCCCAACCTCACCCCTCTCTCCCCGCACAGCAGCCCTCTCCCCCAGACTTCAACCACCGGGGTGACCTGGCCAGCAAGTCACCAGGCCAGGCGTGTAATGCTAAGTGTGGAGGGCAATCAGCAGGTAACCTGGAGGAGGAAGAGAGGGGAAGACAGAATAGCAAAAGAAAGGAAGTGGAGGGGAAGGGGGAGGAGGGAGGAGAGAAAGGGGGGAGGAGGAAGTGGAGGGGAGGAGGGAGGGGGGAGAAGAGAGAAAGGGGTTGGAGGGAAAAGTAGAGGGGGAGAGGAAGGGAGAGAACGTGTAAGGGAAGGAGGGGAGGAACGGGGGACAGAACGGAGGAGGGGGGGGGAGGGGGAGGGGGAGGGGCAGAGGGGCGGTCTGAAATCTCCCGCAACATCAAAGCCTTCCCAGCCACAGAGCACAGTCACGTGCGTGCGGCCTCGTCGCTCATTCCTTCGTTGGGAAAAGCCGCTGGGCCTGGGGCTGCTGAAGGAATTTTAAAAGGAGGCAGATTGCCTGGAATATTGGGGGGTGGGGGGTGCAATCAGAGAGCTTTATCTCCAAGCAGGTTTTGAAACCTTTCCCTCCAAAGAGAGTGTCAGGGCAGAAGGGGCCTCTGGTCAGCTGCTGGGCAGGTGGCCAAGAGCGGGGACCACCCAGCTACTTGGAGCCCACTGGTGGGAGGCTTGGGCAGGGCCAGCCCAGTTATCAAGAGAAGGTGGAAATCTGGATTTTATGTGAAAACTTCCCCTTCTCAATACTGGCTCACTTAAAAAAAAAAAAAGGGGGGGGGGAAGGAAAGGAAAAAAACACCACATGGGCCAAATAGAGCATGTCCTGATTTGGGCCTAGGACCTCGGTCTGTCACTTCTGATGGACTCCAACCCCCTTGTACCACAAGTGGGGAAACTGAGGCCGAGAGAGAGAATGGGGCTGGCTCGAGGTCATGTGGTGGGCACTCAGGGGTGGGGGCTAGAAGGTGGGGATCTCGGGACTCCCAGGCTGGAACCTCAGGGTCAGGGGGAGAGACCGGCCCAAAGGTCCAGAGCCCAAGAGGCAGGTGAGCCATCGACTAGTGGGGAAGGGACTTGCGGCACGGGAGGGTCTCTGAATGGCAGGAGAGGCTCTCTGAATGCCGACACTGCTGTCCTGACCCATCCTGCCCTGTCCTCGCATGATGCATTGTTCATCATGCCGTCCACTGCCACCAGGCCCTGGCCCCACCCACAAACAAGGCCAGGACAGGGGACAGGTGCCAGACCCTGGTGGGGTCTGCCAAGGAGGCAGCCGCCGCCCCCGTGAGGGGGTGATAGGAGGTTCCCCAAAGGAAGGTCCCAGGGCAGGGCACGGAGGATTCTAGGCAAAACAGCCCAGAATCTGTGTTTGCCTGGCACAGTGTAAATGGCTGCTGGTCGCTAGGGGTGAGGCTGGGCGAGGGGTGACCGTGGGGAGCCCTGCAAACTCAGAAGCTTGGGCCATTTATCTTAAGGGCACCCGGGAGCCCCTGGAGGTGTCTGAGCAGGAGAGAGGTGGGCTCCAATCTCCACTTTGGGGTGGCCGGTATGGGGCCTGATAGGCTGCTCTGGAACTCATTGCTTCGTGCGTTCATTCGACAGGTACCTACTGAGCACTTACTCTGTGCCAGGCCCCGGGCAGACAGACAGGTGGATGCGGTACTGGCCCCCACGTGGGGGCAGGGGAGCCAATGTGAACTGTGAGCGCCACTACGGGGTGAAGGGGTGAAAGGCTGCTCAGGCCCTCGAAGTAGGAGCCCGCCTGCGAGGGGAGGGAGCAGTACGTGCACGGGCCCAGCGATGAGTGCAGGTGCTTCAGCAGGCCCAGGGGTGGGCAGGAAGGTGACACAGCTTCTTCACTTTATCCCACGGGCCACGGGGAGCGGAGCGGGGAGGGGCGGGGGAGGGGAGACAAGGGATTTGATGCTTAGGGGGCTGGTGCGTGCCTTCACTCTGAAGGCTGTTGTTGAGAAAGGGAGCCCCCTCTTTTTATCAGCAGAACCGAGCAGGTGGGCAGCTGGGCAGCGGTTCCTGTGAGCAGACTTCAGTTCAAGGCAAGGAAGAACTTTCCAGTGCACAGAGCTCCTTTGCTGGGTGTCCCCAGGGGCTGGTATGAGCCAGGCCCAAAGCCCAGGCCCAGGTCCCCCAGCTGCAGCTGGACAACCTCAGGCAAGTCCTTCAGCCTAAGCCCTGAGCCCGCAGAGGAAGTGCCCCGGTGGAGGAGCTGCCGGGGGAGGAGCCCTGAGTGATCCAGCAAGGTGCTGACCCGACCCCAGCGGCATCACAGGGACAGCTGAGGGTGTGGCGGGAAGGGCGGGGGGGGGGGAGGCGGAGTTGGGAGGTTCCCCTCACCGAGCGGGAGCCTTGGTGCCAACAATAACAACACTGTAACAGGTTATGAGTCCTGTTCTCCAAATGGGGAAACTGAGGCTGGGGCTCCCACAGCAGAGTCCGGATTGGTGCTGAGGCTTGCAGAGACCACCGTCAGGGTCCTCAGAAGGGGCGAGGGCAGGGGCAGAGGAGGGGGATTTCTGGGACCAAGCGGAAGGTCTCTGGGGAGAGGGTCTGGAAAGGGGGGCAGCCTTCTCTGTCAATCCTGGCCACGGGCAGCTGAGGGTGGGGGTGGGGGATAGAGGGGACACCACCCATGTGGCCTGGCATCATCACTTGCACCCCCATCTGGGGCAGGATTTGAGGTGGGGTGGGTGGTCTCAGGAGACCCACCTCGGTCCTCAAAGAGCTGCCGCCCCTCCCACCAGCCGGTAATGATGATAGAGACCAAGGCCAGAAGAGGATGCCTTGTCAGGGTCACCAGCCAGTGAGAGGCGGAGCCAGGCAGGCCCTCTGCTCCCAGAGGAATTCCTGGGTATCTCACAGGAGGTGGGGGGCAGGTGAACAAGGAGAGGCAGGAAGGGAAGAAGGGAACTGGCGTTGCCCATGGCCCTGACCCAAGGCTGATCCAGGACACGACCCTTCCTTACTCCAACCACGGTGTGCAGAGCACCTCCCACCCTGCCATTCTGGAATGACTGCTTTATGGGGGTGCCCTGCTCACCTGGGTGCTCTCCCCCGCTATCGGCTTAGCTCCAGTCTCAAGCCCTGCACACAGGAGGGGCCTAGTAAACACTGGGGTGAATTATTCCTGGAAGCCACACGGCCAAGTCCTGTAATATGTGATCCGTCTTATCCTCACCATCCCACCCAATGAACTGGGGGTGATTCACAGGAGGGAACGGAGGCCCAGGGAGGTCCAGCCACTCACTCTTGGTCACACAGAAGCGGCTAATCCTGACAAACAGCGTTTGCTGCGTGCAGGGCACAAATCCAAGCACTTTGCAGTATTTACTCACTTAACCTCTCACCAACCCCTGACTTAGGCAGCTATGCCCCTATCCCCGTTTTCCAGAGGAGGCCTTGGATACACATAGAATTCAAGTAACTTGCCTGATAAGCTCAAGAACTGGGATTCAATCCTGGGGCATGTGGCCCCAGTCCACACCTTGAATCACCTTCTCCCCACAATCAGCTTCCTGGTCTCTGTGGCCCTTTCCACACATCCACGGAGGGGACCCTCAGGGATGCTGGGGGGCAGGGGGGCAGGGCTGTGGATGGGAAGTATGCACAGCTTGGAAGTGGCTCCAGCAAGGGGAGGAGGAGGAAGAGGAGGGGAATGGAGAGGGGGAAGGGGGGGAGGGAAACATGCGGGGGGAGGGGAAGACAGGGGGAGGGAAGGGAGGAGAGGCTACTCTCCCCCAGGGGCCCTGGCAGGCCACATTCCAGGGAAGATCGGTGCCAGGGAAGACCTGCCCGGTCCCCCTGCTGCAAGAACATCAAAGCTGGTTCCCAGCCAACCCCAAGGTAGTGTCCTTTGAGGTTTGGCAGAGATGGGGCCATATTTCAGGCTGATACAAAGCAGGCTGCACCCCACCCCCTCCCGCCCAAGATCCCCATCTGGGCTGTCTACTTAATACCCCATTACAGAAGAAAATATACAGCCAGCTCCCGCCCGGCCTCAGCTGCCCCGTCCTCCCTCCGAAAAGATCAAAGCTGCACTAGATTGCTGCCCAGATATTCTGTAACCAGAATGCAGACTGGGAGAGAGGCAGGTAGAGCCCAACAAAGTGGTGACTATAGGAAGTGGGGAGGCGGAGAGGGTGCAGGTGGGACCAGGCTTCCCGGGAGGTGCTGGGGCTGCTGGGTCAGGAGCCTGGCAGGAGGAGAGAGCCCTGGGCGGGGGGAGGGGAGTTCCACCTCACCCTGGTCCCTGGGCGCCTACCTGCCCCGTCCACAGCCGCCCCACCCAGCAGAGCCCTCCCAACTCACCACCCCCTTGGCTCACACAGCCTGTTGCGTTTTCCGTCTGTACGTACCCCTCTGAGACTCTCCCCACTGTAAGCTCTGGGAGGGGGAGTGCTAGCAGAGGATCAATCCCTAGCCATTGTCATCAGCACACCACAGCTGCAGGCCCGCCGCATGCCAGGTAGGCACTCCAGTGAATACTGAAGTCACAACGACCCTGTGAGGTGGGCAGCATCATCTCGTCTTACAGCTGGGGACACAGGCACAGGAGTTAAGAGGTGGTGAGCAGCTGCAGCTTTGGGCTGCCCAAGGTCCACGTCTCCCTATCCAGGCACTTCCACCCGGGGAACTCCCCCACTTCGGGGTGCTCTCGGTGGGATATGAAGCAGGCGTCAATCCTCTCTCTCCCCACCCCGCCGCCACAGGAAAGCTGACAGCCGCATCCTCTCTCTCCGGCAGGGGCGGGCACTGTGAGCCCTCTTGCAGGCTGAGGAACGGAGTCCCTGGCTGACCCGCTCCTAGGTTCTAGCAGCAGCCCCGAGCCCTGGGGTCTGTTTGTGTCCACGGCTCGTGCTCTTTCCAAACCAGGAAATAGGTTCAGAGAGGCTCAGAGACCCACACTAGCCCCTCTCCCTGGTCATTCAGTGGGGAGGGAGAGCAGGATCTGAATTGTACACCTTCTGGGTCCCCCCTACCAATGCAGTCCCACAAACACTGAAACACAGCCAGAGCAAATGTCAGCCCTGCTCCTCCAGGGCCATCTCCTAGACCCTAAGGTTGTAGGTGAAAATCAGTTAATGAGGTGGCCCAATTCCCTAATTCATACTAGGCGGTGATTGACTCCGTCCTCTTGATGAGGACCCCATCCGTCTTTCCCCACCAAAAAACCTGTTCCTCTTTCTGTGTCTCCCTGCTCCTTCCCAAGAAACTACTCTCATCTACCTGGGGCCAGCAACCTGGGGCCATCCTGCCCGCTCAACCTCCAGCATTCTTCCTGGTCCTCCTATGGCCCCTCTCAAACAGTCTCCATGCTGGCTGCCCCATTGGCCTCCCTAAACCTAACCAAGTCTCCCCCAGTGATTCCATGTCATCTGCCCACCACCACTTAACTGTAGCTGTGGGCTGAAGGGATGAAGTCTCAGTTCCTTGGCACAGGCTGTTCCAGAATCAGGAAATGTCTCTCCCCTTCTTCTCCCCACCCCTGCATCTATCCTTCCAGACTCTAGTCTCCCCAGGCTGCCATCTTTTGGTCTCCATACCCTCTGGCCTGTCCAACAGTGACCCTTGGCCGGGTGTCCTCACTGGTGCGTGTCTGCCTCCCCACGGCTGGGAGCTCTCCAAAGCCCAGGTGGTGTCTGCCCCTCATCTACCTCATCATGCTCATTCCTGAGTGGGGTCTTCAGAGTCACTGAACTCTGCAAGGCAGGAAAAGCCCCTCGGGAGGGAAGCTCAAGGCACTGGCATCCCCATGCTTATCCCATCAGGAATCAGACGCAGAGACAGGAGTGCCCCCGGGGGGCTCAGAGACTTCTGCCCCGTCCCCTGTCCCCTGAAGCCCGACCCCCACCTCCACCTCCCGTCCCCACTGGGGACGGAGCAGCAAGCACAGGGCGAACCTAGCAATTTTCCAGACCTAGTGTGCCTTGGCAAGCCAATTTGAACATGGAATGAACCTCTGGCCTCTGCGAGGGGTCGCGGCAAAGTGTGAGCAAGTGGCTGCTGCGGGCCCCCACCGCTGCCCCCCACCTTGAGCCGAGAGCACGGCTGCCAATTCCCTGGCTCAGCAGAAAGCCTCCCATTTTGCGGGGAGAAATTAATGACAGGGAGAAGCCCGGGAAATTACAAGTCGCCACCTGCAATCTCTCCTTCCAGGGAAAGTGGCGCGATGGCTGATTAAGGCTGCAGCCGCCCTGCCAGGCTGGGCCGGCAGCTGAGGACCTTGTCCGCCTGCCACCAGGCAGGTGGGAAGCCACTGGGGGCAGGGGGAGGGGACAGCTAGGGGACCCATAGGCTTCTGCAGCCCCTCCTGGGTACCACCCAACTGGGGAAACGTCCAGCTGAGAGAAACTTCCTCTCCCCTCCAATGCTTTTTTTTTTTTTTTTTAAGATTTTTATTTATTTATTTGACAGAGAGATAGAGAGAACAGGCAGGCAGAGAGGCAGGCAGAGGGAGAGGGAGAGGCAGGCTCCCCGCCGAGCAGAGAGCCCGATGTGGGGCTCGATCCCGGGGACCCTGGGATCATGACCTGAGCCGAAGGCAGCCGCTTAACCGACTGAGCCACCCAGGCGCCCCTCCTCCAATGCTTTTTATCAACAGGCAATGAGCAGGCCTGCTGTAACCTGTGCGCCCCACGGATTCAAGAGCATGAGGCATCCCCCCACCCCAGGTGCTGGTGGGAGAAGCGGGGAGATAGCGCCGAGGGGGCTTCACCCACGCCTGGGGCTGTGCTGGGTGCCCCCAAGGCTCACCCAGTGACTCTTCCCTGTCCCTGGGATGGGATCAGAGGAGTCTTTTCACAGACCAGGGAACAGAGGCTCAGAGAGCAGCACTTGCCCAAGGCTGCTGAGGAGGGAGGGGAAGGCCTGGGGCTCTGGTGACAGCCAAGCTGAGGGAACAGTCGCACGGGACACCCACTGCAGTAGCTAGGACTTGCATCTGACCAGCGGCGTGGCCACTCCCTCCTGGACTATGAAGAAAGAACACTGCCTGGTCACTACCCCAAGCGTCTCTTTCTGAAATCAAGCCAAGTTCCCCGACTCCCAGACTGTCATCTAGACTCAGGGATAGGGCAGGAGACAGCTGGGACAGGTGACTTTGGAGCCACTGATCTGACAGAAGCTAGCGCATTTCCCCCTTCCAATAGCCCATAGATCCCCAGCTCCCTCAGATCTCAGCCTTCCCCAGGAAGTGAATTCAGACTAAGGTGTGAATGGCTGATACCAGCTTCCTCTCTCTTCCTCTTGGGTTTATGTATTCTGAGGCATTAAACTTGACTTCCCAACAGTGAGGATGGTCATTCACAGGAGGGAGAAGCTGGGTGAAGAGCCCTGTGGGATGAGAATCCGGAAGCTCTTGTCCTGGCACCAAGCATCAAAGACAGTGGAATGCAGTCACCCCAGAGGAAGGCCAGGCCTCCTGTGCCAGCTCACCCTCCATTAGCTGTGCACCTTAGGGTAAGCCCTGTGGCCTCTCTGAGCCTCAGTCTCCTCTCTCTCTCTCCACTCTCCAACTGAGTGACCCCAGGTACGTCCCTTCTCCTTCCTGGGCTCCAGCGTGGAGCGTCGGGAGGCAGCCTGCTGTGGTATCCTCTGGAAGGCAAACTTTGAGGCACTGCTGTCTCCCGCTCCACGGCCCTGGCCGTATATTATTATAATGGCCTTGGCCAATAGGGGCGCAGGCTATTAGAATGAGTTAAGACCAGATTAATCTGCTTAAAAAAATATGCCTGGTTTTTATGCTGTGCATTCCCTCCTAACAACTCAGGCTCCTTCCAGGCCATTATCTCGTTTTATCGTTAATTCAATTCCATAAACATGTATTAAGTGTCTATTATGTGCAGAGCCCTGGTCTGGTAGCTGGGGTCGGGTGAGGGGGCAATGGGGGGAGCAGCCCCAGCCCCCAAGGTGACTACCGTTGGGCAGGGGACCCACCTGACCCTCAGACCTCACCGCCGGGACACGAAGCAAGTGAGCTGGAGCTCGGAGGATTTGGGGATGCTTCCTGGAGGAGGGGGGCCCATGAAAACTGGGGTTGGACACAGTAACACGTGATGTGAACAGAAGGCCTACTATGTGCCATGTACCATTCCCAGCACTTTACACTCAGGGACTCAATCCTACCAACAATCCAGGGGGCAGGCACTAATGTCCTCCCCCCATTTTGCAGACGAAGAAACAGAGGCTCAGACAGCTAATTAATCAGAGGTCCCAAAGTTGGTAAGGGTGAAGCCATGAAATCCAACTCTAGAGCATGAACGCGACGTAGGGTGACCAGTGCCTAGAAGGGTGGCTGAAGTAGAGGGTGGGCACGAAGTATCTGGGAAGAAGGGTAGGGAGGGGGAGAGGACTGAGCCTCTGCCACGGGCCAGAACGTAGCCTGGTCTTTCCAAGTGGGGCCCTGAAGGTTGGATTTTGGTGAGGAGAGATGAGGTGGGGCCTGGGGGAGGGGGATCCCCTGGGCAGGACCGGACTCTGGAGTCAGCCAGACCGGGGTCCAAATCCTGGCTCTGCCTCCCTGGCTGAGTGATCACATGCTGCTATATAACCTCTCCGAGGCTCAGTTTTCCTCCTTGTGAAAATGTGAAACTGGAGGGGCTAGCTGGCACATGGCTCTTCTGAAAATGAGAAGGCAGGAAATGGACCTGGCCAATCCCGTGGGACAGTCACCGGCCTCATTCTCGAGTTCTTCCCTGAGAATGTATAGACAACAAACACTCCCTGGGGCTCCCCCCACCCCACCTTGTCAGCTGGGAAGGAACAGGGTGGAGACTGGACAAGCAGAAACTACAAACAGGGACAAGCAGGGACTACAGAGCCCGGAAGCTGCCAAAAACCAGAGCCCACAGTGGCCACATGCCAGGACCACAGCAACAGACCACATGCCAGGAGCCTCCATCCATCACCCAGGGCCCTGCAGGCACCCTGGTCCTGGGCCTCCCCGTGCTGGCCTGGCCCACCCCGCCCCCCAGCTTCCTCAGGACCACTCCCCTTCTTCCCACCCACCTCTGGCAGCCCCCAGGCTCCTGAGCCTCCCGGCCCCTCCACACCTACATGCCCCCACCCTATCCCCACCCCACCCCCCAGCCCCCGCTCCTCCAGCCCTCCGCTTATATGGTTCCCTCCTGGCCCCCCCTTTGCCTGGAAAAATGTGTATGCTTCCTTCCCATGTCAGCTCAGAGACATCTCCTTCCTCTGTGAACTCCACCTCCTGCCCCCCAGACACGGCAGTGGGGGGCTCCTCCATATTCTTACAGCCCTCTGCATGCCCCTCGATGGGTGCAGAGCCACATGGGACACAGAATGCACCTGAACCCCGCCGTCCTGATCCGTAAAGCAGGGTAACACCAGCACCTCACAGTGTGGGGGTGGGGATGAAATAAAAACATAACCCATTTGCCAGGAATACTGCTCGGCTCTTGTCAGCATCAGCAATATCGGGCAGCTCTGAGCCTGCCGCTCTGCAGGCCTAACTCTGCATTGCTCCTACTCCCCACCCCTCCCTGCCCTGTCTCCCCAGTGCCCTGCACAGAGCCTCGTGCCCAGCAGCTTGCTGAATCAGAGGGCAGAACCCATCTGGGTGGGGCAGCCAGGAAGGCTTCCTAGAAAAGGTGGTACCTGTTGAGGTTTTGAAGGATGCCTAGGAGTTGACCAAATAAAGAGAACAGACAAGGAGGCAACTCCAGGCAGAGGAGTTGCTTCGATTGGAGCCTGCAGGCCTCAAAACCACACTGAAGCATGTGGACTTCACCCATGGTTGGATTTTGGTGAGCAGAGATGAGGCAGGCACGGGCGGAAGGGGGCTGCCCTGGGAAACTGAAAACTTTTAATTAGGGCAAGGACAGTCACGTGGTATTTACTCACCAAACATGTCCTGAGGGCCTACTATGCACCAGCGCTGGGGACACGGTGGGAAACAACACAGAGGGAGACACACATTGATTCTAGCTGTCTGGAGGGTTCAGCAGGAGAGGTAGGCGGTGCTGAGAGACCATCAACAATAATAGGCATCCAGCCTGGTGTGTGTGCGAGCTCGGAGGAAGTGGTGCTTCAGGCAGACCTTAACAACAGGGCGTGAGCAGAGAGAGAGAGAGGAGGGGACAGAGCATGAAGAGAACATTCCAGGCAGAGTGAACGGCAGGGGCAAAGCCCTGAGGTGGGCCTGGGGGGAGGAAGTGGCAGCCTGTGTGGCCAGAACGTGGCACAGAGGCGCAGAGCCTGTGGGCTGAGGTGAGCAGTCTGGGTTTATCCTCTTGGCAACGGGCAGCCAGGTAGGAGCCTGAGAAGGTTGCCAGGTCCTGGTCACCCTGCAAATTCCTGGACAGAAAGCAATGCATCAGCCCCACTAGGGAGATTTGTGGTTGCAAAAGACCACACTGACAGCCTGGGGAGGCCAGGACTCCTACACAGCCCAGCCCACACGCCCGCCCTCCTCCCCAGCAGCGTGGCCACAGGCAGATTGATGAGGTGGAGACCCGATCCGTCTTGAGTCTAGCTCAGATTCTGGCTGCGTCTTGGGTGACAGTGGCTCATCAATACCCGAGAAAATACAGCCTGGAGGGTGGACAATTAGGAGCTGCCCAGCTGGCCGAGCACCGGCCAGACCAGTGTGCACAGATTGCTCTTCTCGGGAAGGCGGACACACGCGCGTGCAGGGAGGGGCGGGGGCAGATGGCCGCTGAGGCCACCGCACTGCTCACATACTGTCTGCCCCCAGGCCCTGCACGCCAGAGCTTCGGACCACGGGAGGCTCCAAGCGGGGGTCCCCGCAGGGCCTGCCCCTGGACAGGTGATCGGAGAGGCAGAAGAGGGCTGCCTGAATGCTCCATCTTCCTGGCACAGAGAGCAGGCCCGAGACTCTCACTCCACATGCTGGGGGCGGATAGAAGCACTGGGTGGTGAGTCTTAAGAGTGCCTGCTCTGTGGCTCTAACACGTTCTCCCTGGAAGGTCACGGGTGAGGCCTCTCCGTGCCTCAGTTTCCTCATCGGAGACAGGAGGGCATTTCCGCCTCGGAGGGTCATTGCAAGGCTCAAACCAGATTCTGGAGTGACTGCCTTTCATCACGTGCAAATGGCTGAAGACCGAGCCCCCCTCCAGCAGCTCTGCGCCCAGAGGAGCTGCCCTGGGCACCCTGTCGGGGCCACATCAGTGTCACATAACCATGTCTTGGGCAGAAGTGAGGTGTAGTCAGAGGGCATGGATGGGAACCACGCAGACCCCACTCCTGGCCCCATCCTCCCACCTGGGGGACGGGCTGAGGCCTCCACCCCCTTCCCGGCAAAACGGAAATAAGAGCACCTTCAGCGCTGAGCCGCGTGTTGGAAAGTGCGAGAATACTGTAGTCCTGGGCACTCCGCAGGCACACAGAGCCTGCCGCATGCCCTCCTGACTCTGCCCCCTTTCCGGGTTTCTCCTGCAAACCCCTACGCCAAAGCCCCATTCAGTCAAGACAGTCTTAACCTCCTAGGCACAGGGGTTACCCAGAAACGGAGACTTTTTGCAGATGGCATGAGATTCTAGGGGTTTGCATTTTAGAAGAGGAACCTGGACAATAGTTATGCCAAAGGAATGAATCACTAAGGATAAAATTTCTGCCAACAGGTAAGGAAGGAAAACGTTGGGGGTAGAGGAAAGTCCTTCCTAGAATTCCGAAATCACCTTGCAGAGATGTGGAGTATTTGCAGGGTATGTGTTATATGGCCAGCATAACACCAGGCCCAGGCGCCGCAGAGAAAACAGAAAATCTCCAATCGCCTCGGAGGTGCCCATCATGAAGGAATGAATGGACAAGCAGGTGGGGATTAGAGCAGCAAGGGCTCTATCGCTGGCTGGTTTCCCGGTGGTCAGTAAGCCACCTGCCCTGCACCAGGACAGTACACACAGCCGTGGCCCTGCCCACTGCAGCCCAATGTCTCCTGGGAATGGGATCTCCAAGGGCACAGTGGACGAGATGGGTTCCCTGGTGGCCTTGACCTCATTAATGGAGGTCTGACAAAGCCAGGCCAGGTGGGACCCCAGGCCTAGAAGAACCCATGAAGGGAGCAGTGAAACAGCTTTGATTCTGGAATTTACACTCCCTGTCCTAACAAAGCAATTGTCAGGACCAAAGCCCAAGGCGAGGCGCATGTTCACAGCCACCACCATCCTTACGGGGTTCATTCCCCGGTGTACGGTGGGTCCTGTGGGGACAGACCCACAGACAATGGCTGCCCTGGCCCAGCCACCCCATTGCTGTGAGGCCCCAGTCACCTTCCACCCCTGCTCGGCACCGTGGACTCCTCATCTGAAAGAAGTGAATGGTCATCTCTGCCACGAAGAACCAGGAGGCGACAGATCCCTGGAAGCTCATGAAGCATCTCCTTCTCTCCTCAGTGTCGGAGCATCAGATGAAGGTGTGGGGTGCCCAGCTCCGGACCTCCAACCTCCCCCTGCCCACGCCCTGCATGCCCAATGCCCGGGCCTCAAGCCCACACCTCCAGAGCTCAAGGGGAGGGTGACTGGAAGATGACAACTGGATTTCTGGGCTGCTGGGGATGGCATACTGGGCGTGGCTCATCATTCTCGGACCAGGAGAGTTCAGGACAATCAGGTTCTTGCAACCTTCCCCTTTCAGGCTCCCCTGCCTGGCTCACACCTCCACACATGACCCCTAGACAAGCCTCTCAACTTGTCTGGGCCTCAGTTTCCCCACCTGGAAGTGCAGGTGATAATGCCCACCTGTGAGCGGTGCCACGTAACTTATACCCAGAGCCTCTTCAGTGTCTGGCACTCAGAAGGCAGCCCACTTAGGTGGGTGGACTCCCTGGCACATAGTAGGACTTCAACGCCAGAGCTGCTGACCCCACGGGGCCCACGCTGTGCTGCCAACCAGGTGAGGGCGGCCAAGGCCTCTGAGAGCCCGAGGTGGCCTGGAATCGCGCAGTGTCCTCTCTCCACGGTGGCGAGGACCCTGCAGCTGCAAGCAGGGCTCTGCGCAGCACACCCTCACCTCATCCCTGTAGGCCTTACTCACGCCGCACCTGCCTCCTGGAAGGCTCCTCCCCATATCTAACGCCACCAGGCAAAATCCTGTTCCCCTTCATGGCTTACAGCCACCACCTCCTCCAGGGGTTTCCTTGCTCATCTGCCAGAATTCATCTGGCTTCCTCTAGATGCCACCAGAGCTGTTAGGACCCGGGCTCTGATCCGGGAGAACTCCCAGTTACCCGAGACTGACTGCAGCCTAAACAGAATTCTGTTCTGTGAATACAGCAAGCTTAGTCTCACCGCAGGACCTTTGCATGGGTTGTTCCCTCTGCCTAGAATGCTTTTCCCCGAGACCTATACAAGGCGGTCTCCTTCTTGTCTTTTACCTCTCAGCTAAAATGCCCCGTCTCTCAGGGCAACAGCAGGGGCTCCGACTGCTGAGTTCAAGGCTGCAACCCGTGTACCTAGAACAGTGGCTGCAACAAGACGGATACGGGGGGAACCGGGATGCCCCATTCCTGAGAGCACGCAGGCTCCTGCTGGGGCCGCCCCCACCCAGGGCCCCGTGTGGCCCCCCCAATATGGGGAGCAGACACCTCCACTAACCCAAGGACCTAAAGATAAACTTGGAGGTGATGCGGTGCGTATCTGGAACTGGCCAGAACCCATCTCTTCTGGACAAATGCTCTGGGGCAGATGCCTAATGCGAATCGCTTCTGTCATCAGGACACGAAGGGGCCTGACACGGACCAGCTGCTGCCACCGAGGGACAGGCTGCCGGAGCGTCGATGGGCTTTCAGCAAAATTGATGGCCACTGTCAGAAAATGATTTCCCCACTGCCTGACGCCAGCCCTCGGAGGAGCTCAAATCCCAGGCAGTGATGCCTCCTGGGGCGGGTGGGCGGGCGGTCAGGCAGGCAGCCAGGCAGGCGGCCTGCACCTGGCCCTGATGCTTTCCAGAGCCGGGGAGCCCACAATTCCCAGGAGAGACGGGGAGCCGGCGGGGCCCACACCCGGGAGGCCCACACTGAGGGGTTGGGGGACAATAGGGAGCCCTCCCCCACCCAGGTAAGAGTGGGGGCTCCTGCCTGTACCCCTTTAACTCACTTCTGTACCTCCAAGCCCAGCGCAGAGCCTGGCCCAGCACAAGCACCCAGTGAATGTTGAATAAATGAGCAAATAAATAACATTTCTCGAAACTCGGAGGACACCAGACCAGCATCTGGAGGAGGGATTCCCCAAATGGACAAGGAGGGCGGAGGGCACAGGACTCTGGCTACCCAGTGCCTGCCTATCCACACAGCTACCCAATGAGGGAGGGCGTGGGGGGGGGGGAACATGGCCCAACAGCCCTCCTTGCCCGAAGTCTTCAGGTTATACCCCAGCAGAATATTCGTTTTTAAATTAGCCGTGCCTTCTTTTTAAAGATGACGGGCAATTGAATCTGATGCTGCAAAGCTGTTTCTGTAGTTTTTTAGAAACACCCAGAATTGGGGAGTGCCCTGAGACCTGGGGACAGATGGGCAGCTGCAGCCATCTGCAGAGACTCCCACAGGACCCAGTCCTGCCCGGGAGGAAAGGTTCTGGAAAGGGTCAGTTCATCATTGATCACCGGCCACCTAACAGGGGGGGCGTGAGGCACTGGAAAGTGGGAGTAGCCAGCCGGGGCCTCGAGGTGCTGGCGCGAAGCTGGAGGTCCAGAAGGATGGCCCCCCGTCCTGGTGGGCTCTGCGGAGTCCTCGTGGAAGGTGCACTGAGGCAAGCACAAGCTCAGGGAAGAAGGCCTCTGAGGAGCAGGCATCCTGCAGGAGGGGCATCCTGGCTGGGTATGAAGGATGAGGGAGGGGACGGCAGCCAGGCAGGTGGAGTGGGTTGGACAGGGGCAGGAAGAAAAACATCCATTCACTCATTCACTCAACATTCACTGACTCCACCTCTGGGTAAGGTGCTGAGCTGGCCAGGGGGCCAAAACTGAGTGAGACTCCGTGAGCAAACCACGCCTGCTCTCCCCTCAGGGCCTTTGCAGCTGCTGGGCCCTCCGGCTGCAATTCCATCTCTTCCTGTCTGGTCAGCTCTTCCCTCAAGACTCAGCCCAAATGTCCCTTCCTCCAGCAAGCCTCCCTTAACTGCAGGGTTGGGTGCGGGCCCCCTTTGGGCCCCCCCAGCCCTTGGTGCTGACCTCATCCCAGCACTGATTCGCCTGGGGGGCGTCACCATTCATATGTACACATCCAGCTCCACTGGCAAGCTCCTCGAGGCCAGGGCCACACCTGGCCATGGCAGGTGCCCAGATGCACCAAGCAGGGGCCGCCAAAACTGGGAACTGAGAGGAAACAAAGTCGTGGAGAAGGAAAGAATAGATGAGAACAGGGACCCTCGCTGGCCATCGGGAGCCTCAGGGGCAGCCCAGGCAGAATTCCCTCCCACCAAATACGCAAAGCCACACCTGTGCCAAGGCCAGAACACAGCCAGTGAAACCCCCAGCCTCAGCAAGAAATCAGCACCCCTGCCCATCACTGCTGTCCCCTCCTTTCAGAATACACGGGGCCGTAGCTTTTCCCTCCTACTGCTCCCCATTGATCCTGGGACCCAGGAGAACAAACGTTCACATCTGTCGGCTAATACAGATCCCACATCCTACTGCTATCATTGCTCCATTTCACAGATGTGGAAACTGAGGCCCAAGGACAGAATGTCTTTCCTGCTCTTTTGCCCATAGAAAGAGCAACTCTTGGCTCCAGGGGCTCCCTGGAGGGCCTGGAGCTGGCATTCTGTCCTTAATACGGCCCATGACTACTTCTGCCTCCACCAAGCTGCCTCAAGCTCCCTCGCCGGCCCACCTTTTCTTTCTGAAACCAGGATTTGATCCTATCAGTCCCCTGCTCAGGTACCATCGATGGCTCCCACTGCCTCCTGGACCATGTCCAAACTCCTTGGCTTCGAGCCCCTCTGGGGCTGGCACCTGTGGAACTTTCTGGTGCCATCTCCAACACTTCACTCCAGTCACAGCTAAACATCGCCCTTCCCCCAAATGCTGGGTGTCCTCCAAGCCTCGGTGCTCACCCGCCTCTCTCCCTGGAACACCATTCCCAGCCAAGTGGACTCTGACTCGGCCTTAAGGACATGCCCCCTGATAATCTTCCCAGACAGCCCAGTCCCCGGGTAGCACAGGCCACAGTACCTGTCTGCCTCCCATGGCGGCAGACGGAGCGCCCCTGGTGCCCGGCCCCGTCTGACTCATCCCCCACCTTCCCTACCCGTCCTCACTCGGCACACCCTCAACATTTGCTGAAATGAATAAATTATCTCATTTAGCCACAGAGCACGCCCAGCTCGACTGTTGGCAGTTCAGCCAAGAGCCCTCGTGTGGAAATCACCACAATGAAGGTGGCAATATCTCACCTCGCCCAGAAATTTACTGCGAGTTCTCTAGTCTCATGAGTGTGTTTGTGTGTGTGTGTGTGTGTGTGTGTGTGGCATTGGGGGGGGGACAGTGCTGGGTGACAGAGCTTCGATTTAAACAGATGACAGAGAATCTCCTCCTCCTCCTCCAAACGTATCTCTGGCCCATCCAGTTCACTTAGACCCTTCCCTGGTGCCACCTCACTATCCTGCAAGGTAGGTGGCAGGGAAAAAAATCTCTCCCCTTCACTGAGGTGGAAACTGAGGCTCCGAGGCCAAGTTACCAGTGCGCAGTGGCAAGCCACCAATGAAGCGCTCTGTTCTTTCCTCCCTGTTGGGTCTGGGCAGGAAGGGGGATATTGGACACAACAGTGGGGTCACCTGTGGACCTTTCCCACGCCCCGGAGATGAAGGAGGGAAACCAAGGTGGGCACAGGGTGACCCCTCCCTTACAGACCTGGAGAGAAACGTGGCAGCTAGCCAGCAAGGCCCAATTAGGTAGCTGGCTTCAAAGGCATCTATGAGCCAAGAGGAGCCAGATCCCACTCGAGCCCGGGCAGGGAACAATCTCTGCTCTGCGTCATGTGCGTCTGCCCGTCCCCTGGCAGCCCCATTGGCCACGCTCCCAGAGCCCCACGGGGCAGGCAAGCCCAGGCCGCCTGGGCTCCACACTGGAGGCCCCTACGAGCCCCGGCAGCGGGGCACGTGCCAGGGGAGGCCTGGGCCTTGACCCCACCAGCACCCCTGGCCCGCCTACCTGCCAGAGGCCCTGCTGGGACGTCCCAGGCCCCACCAGGCTCACCAGGCCTGATTTGCATATGCTAATTCACCACACATCCCTCGCTCCCCTCGCCAGCTTGTTTGGGGAACGGCTGGATCCGGCTATACCTGTATCGTGATGTCACGCCGAGCTATTTCCAGCCTGGTTGCCATGGAAACCACAAGGCCTCAGCTCCAGTTAGGAGTTCAATATATAATTTACTTACTCCCCCATCCCCCCAGCCCCACCCCAGAGAGACTGGGGCGTATGGGGAACAATCGACTAAAATATACACCACCACCCTCCACTTCCCTCAGTGGCCTGTAAAGAGGAGGGGAGGAGGAGATGGGGGGGAGCATGGCACAGCAGGATGGTAAACCCATTTGGGAAGAAGGGGGAACGGTGGGGAGGAGAGAGCTTTCCTCGTTAAGAAGAAGAACAGAGGCTGGTATTTGGAGATGATTCTGGGGACTGGGCCCCCCTAGTGAGGGGGGCAGGATGGGGCCCTCTGCTCAGCGACCCCCAGCACTGCCTGACCAAGCCTTCATCGGGGACCTCAAGGGAGGAATGACTCCAGGCCAAGTCGCTGAGCTGCAGGTGACCAGCCTTACTCTAGCAGACCCACGGCTACTGTCTGGCTGGCGCCAGGGTCTGCCATTCGGGAGCTGTCCCAAGAAAGGGGCGTTGGCCACCTCCAGACCTGAGTGCGTAGGATACCCCTGAGCTACCACCCGAGGTCCTTCCAGCTCTGTTCTGCAGGCATGCACTGATAGCAGCTCCATCCCGTGCCCTGTAAGGGGCACTGGGGAGGTTGCAGGAGGGCTGGGACACAGCCCCCCACGCGGGGAGCCCCCAGGCTGGGCAGGGGAGGACAGATCCCAACACCAGGTGAGGTCCACAGTGAGAGCGACATGAGCACAGGGCTATGGGGGCACCAAGCTGGCGTGTGATGTTTGGGGGCAAAGTCAGAGGTGGCTTCCTGGAGGAGCTGCTGCCCTGAGCTGAGACGTGCAGGGTGAGGACGTGGCTAGAGCGGGAGGACATTCTAGGCAGCAAGCACAGCAGGAACGAAGACCAGCGCGGGTGTTCCTCTGGCCCTGCCCTGTGCCCACATGCATGGAGGCCAGAGGGCCGGGCCCACCCGCCAGGGCTCCAAGCTTGGGCTTCCCCAGCCCCACTCCTGCCTGGGCAACCGGGGAAGGCTGTGGGGGGCAGGGGCCTCCTCCCAGGTCTCTCTCCCCGACGTTCCACACTAGGACCCAGAGGGGGCTCTGGGCAAGTCATTTCCCTTCCTGACCTTCATTCCCTCCGGAGCCCGGAGAGGCAAACGAGAGAGCAAGTGGTCAACGAGTTCTGCCAGCGCCAGAACATTACAGCCACCAGATCTAATTCTCATGGGCATCCGGGCCCCTATTTCCTGCATGAAGAAACAGAGGCAAGGAGTGAACAACTAAATAAAGCATCGGGGCTGAGCTCCAAGCCCCTCTTCACACCATGCAGAGGCCTAGACAAACATCCCACGGGGGCAGGCGAGGAGGCCAGCAGAGAAGTCCTAGCTTTCTGATCCTCTGAGCAGGACTCCAGAGCAACTGGGCTCTCCCAGGAGCTCCCCTCTCACTCATGGGGCCCCAGATCCTGCCCTGCCACACAGTTCTGCCCGCCCTGTTAACCAGCCTGCCCCACCACTCCGGCCTTGGTCCCAGCAGCAACAGGACAAGTGAGCAGTGAGCCCCCGATTCCTCGTCACAGCCCTCAGAATTGAGCCCTTCAACTTCTCCACCTCTGTCTTCCATTCTCACCTCTGCTCCAGCCACACTGGCTTTCCCAGCAGCTCCTTCATCTCACCTACCACATTCTGGCCTCCGGGCCTTTGCATGTCCTGTGCCACCCATTCGAAATGCCTTTTTCCCCGGAGAGCTATGGAAGAAAACACTGAGAACTTGGCTGATGAAGTCACACAGCCTGGGTTTGATGCCAGCTTTGCCACTTTGTGGCTGTTGACCCCGGGCATCATCTGTAAAATGGGCATGAGGCCCCCCCCCCCCCCACCCATGGCCTTGTAGTGTGGGTTAGATAAGCTAACGTGCAGGGCAGGGCTCTAGTCACTCACAGTCAGCTACCGTTACTACGACTACCTCAAAGCCACGAAGCTGGCTCCCTACCTCCTTGAGGTCTCTGCCCCAACGTGCCCTTCTCCCCGGCCCCCCACTCCCATCCCCTTCTCCACTTTCCTCTCAAGGCCATCCCGGCCCCTGGCACCATCTGTCTGACAGGTCGATGTCTGTCGCCCCCAGCACACCATCTGGGGAAGACAGGATGGTCAGGCGTGTTCACGGTCTCCCGGCTGGGTGCACAGTAGATGCTCAGTGGGGGCGGGGGCACCTGGACACAAATGAACAATGGACACGTGATCCACAGGCCTCACCCGGGCTCTAGAGTCCTCCCCAGTCGGGATTCTGAGTTCACTGGCCACACAGTGGCGACCACAAATTCAGGGGGCCTCGGGCACTATGAAGACCTGGCTGGCAGGAAATGTTTCTCCTGGGGGCCCACTGGAGGTGGGGGCCCCCCGGTCAGCCCCCAGGGCTGGGCACGTCTGCAGCTGTGTTTATCCCTGTGCCCGGCCGTTTCCACTTCCCCACTGCCCCAGTAATGTACACACAGCCTCCCAGGAAACTGCAAAAAATGAGTTAATATAACATTATGGCTGAGAATTTAAATACACAGGATTCAGGCAACGCAGACTTACAGTTCCCCAAGCAACTGTAAAAAGCGCACAAGCAATTCAGGAGCAAGGGTGGGGAATGGATTTAAGGCCTTCTCGTAACAAGGCAGACCCAGGGGCTGCTGTGGCCTGACCCGCCCGTGACGGACAGAAGCTTCAGACAGATGGTCTTGTAGGGCACAGGGGAGCGCCAGGCACCAGGGACATGCAACTCAGGACACATGGCTCCCCAGACATGGCCCGTTTGGGGAGACAAAAAAGGCTCCAGCAGGGGCCCCCAGCTTCCCCCAGCTCTGGCCACATCTGCACCCCCAACTCTCGGGCTCCTATGGCCAGCCCCCTCTAATGGCTCAGGGGCCCACAGGCAGCTTGCACTCCTGTCCACTCCATCTGCAGAGGCATCACCCATGGGACAGATGCCCAGGTCCTTCTGTCCCCTCTTCAGCAAAACAGATTCCCGTCTACACTTACTGATTCAAGAACACAGGCTCTGGGGGCACCGCTGGGTTTATCCCAACTCCACCACTTACGAGCCCTGTGACCTTGGGCGAGTTGCTAGCTCACTCTATTTCTTCATATAAAATGGGGGCAGTTATGCCTGCCTCACAAGACTGGGACAATTGGATGAATTGGTACACGTAAAAACATTTAGAACAGTGCCCAGCCCATAGCAAGTGTTCGCTAAATATGGGCAATTATTGGGGTGTCTGATGGCTCAGTCAGTTGAGCATCTGACTCTTGGTTTTGGCTCAGATCATGATCTCGGGGTCATGAGATCAAGCCCCACATAGGGCTCTGTGCTCAGTGGGGAGTCTGCTGGTCCCTCCCCCTCTGCCCCTCACCCCACCACTCGCTCACTCACATGTGCTCTCTCTCTCTGTCGTTCTCTATCTAAAATAAATAAAATCTTCAAAAAAATATGAGCAATTATTATTGCTATCATTACCGTTTTCCCTTCTAATTCAAAAAGAATCTGAGAAAGCACAAGACACACAGCGGCATTTAAGCAACTGGAGTAAAAAGAATTCTCGAGGGCTTACTGTGTGAAGCCCTATCCTAAGCACTGAGTGGGGGGCCGCTATGAACACTCGGAAGATATACAAGAGGACCCTGGGGGGACTGGGGTCCCAACACCCACGGAAAGGTCCTTCAGAAGCTGGCTACAAATCTGGCTCGGGGCGCGTGGCAGCCATCACACACAAAGGCAGAGGGGAGAGGGTGGGCTCGAAGATGTCAGAGCAACGACTAGCCCTCGATCACAACATCAGATGTCAGCAGGGGAGGTCCAGGGTCTCCCTGGAGAGGCTGTCAGGAGGGACCCAAGACACAGGGCCTGACATGGGCCAGGAAAGCCTGGAGAGGGAGTGACGGACGTTCATTCCCTCGCTGGAGAAGCACTCTCTGGAGAAGCACTCTCTGGAGGGAGGGAGTGAAGGAACGTGTGTTCTCTGAGTCCAGCTTCAGATCACTCACCTGGCTCAGTTTTCTTTGGCCTCTAGTTCAGAGGCTGAAGCACCCACCGGACAACCTGACCAGAGACGGCGGAGGCCCAGGACGCAAGGGGAAGGATGGGTGGCCAGAGAGAACCGGGCAACACGTGGGGGCCATGAGACAAGAGTGGCTGGACTCTGAAGACATGGGAGCTGGAAGGCCCTCAGCTGTCACCTGCCTCAAGTGACAGGCACCCCAGGGAGGAGCTGTGTGTTCAGGGGAGGGGACAGCATGATGCTGAGAGAGGTGGGGGTGAGCTCTCAAGTCATTCAAGAGTGACGTCTCTGAGGAGGTGACAGTTGAACCGAGCCCTGCACAGCTGTGGGGTGAGAATCTCCAGGCAGGGGAACCCACGAATGCAAAGTCCCCGGGGCAGGAAGGAGCCCGATATGATGGAGGAATCGGAGAGAGGCAGGCAAGGTGAACACTGAACAAGACCAGCACCAGGTTCCCCGAGTCCGGCCAACTGGCTGAGTGTAGCCACATTTTCCTCACTGAGGCAGACACAGGAAAAGCCGAGAAACAGGGGGCACGGTGATTCAGAGCACAGACCCCAGAATGGGGGCCCGGGTTTGAGGCCAGCTCTGAGCCTCGGTTGCCTCATCTGTAAAATGGGAGTGACAACTCTATCTCCTTCAGGAGGCTGTGGTGAGGATGAACGAGGCAGGGTGCCCCTGAGCGTGTCATTATAACTATTACTAATCCGGGAAGGGGCAGGGACTGAGGGAAACAAGGCCAGGGGAGGAGCAAAGCGGCCAGCCACCGTGACAAGCAACCATGGGTCAATTTCACTGGGCCTGAGAAAGACTTGGGAGGGATGGAAACGGGGAGACAAACAGAAGCAGTGATATTGGAAAATAATCTACAACTTGAGAACTAATCTGTGCTGTCGGCTCTGAATTGAGCAGTTTGCTAATGGGCTTTTATAGCCATTGTGATCTCCTGGCCACCTGGAGACTATCATTAACCCCATTTTACAGGTGAAGGCACTGAGGCTGAGAGAGGCAAGGTGGCTGGCCCACCAGCGTATCTGTGGATGAGGTATGACCAGAAGGATCCCAGCCTTGGATGCCAAATGCAGGACTCGGGCAGCCACGGCCCAGGACCCTGTTCTCTCCTTGTCCCCGGCCTGGTCCCTCTTGGGCCCATGCCCTGCGCAGAGCTAGGGCTCTGGAAACCACAGCTGGGTAAATGAACGAATGAATGAATGAACGAATGTCAAGCATACGCAATTCAGGCCACGTGCCAACAGGCCTGGCCCAGATACTTCTCCAGCTTCCAGGCCCCTTGGCCAGCCTCCTTGACCGGACATTTGCTTCTTTTGGCCTCCCCCGGGCTGGGCACACGGATGCTCAGTAGGGCCGCTGAAAGGTGCTGGGGACATGAGTCATCTCTGTTGGGCACCCCTCTGCCACCCACCCCGCTGTTCCAGCGCCAGGGCCAGGCAAGGGGACGTTCCTCCCCCAAGAGCCCAGGAGAGGAAAACCTCCAGAAAAAGTCCCCCGAGGTGTCCCCTCTGCCTGTTGGCCCTTCATCAGCTGCCTCCCTCTCCCTCAGAGTTCCCAGGGCCAGGCCCACCTGACGGGCCCAGCAACACAGCTGCCTACCCAGCAGAGCCCGACTTCCTCCCCATGAGCATCACCAAGAAGCAGGGGCTGACACCAGCCCAAACTGCATGCTCGGCTTCGAGTCACACCAGTGGGTGGAAGGGAGGCCCTGAAAATTTAATTCAATTCTGCCAATGTCTATTCAGTGCCACGGGCCTGGGCATCACACCAGGAGTCGGAGGTGGGCAGGATACCAAGGAGGGGCCACAGCCTCGCCTCCAAGGAGCTCAGAGTCCTGACCAGCGTCAAAGCCAGGCACACGTCACGCCAGTGAGGGCCTGCACCAGAGGAAAAGGCCCTGAGGACAGGACAGAGAAGGTTCACAGCCAGGGCTTTGTGGAGAAGGTCTGGTGGAGCGGAGATGGCCTTGGACCAAGAAGGAAGAGGCCACTCCCGGCAGAAGGCACTCGGGAGCAAAGGCCCAGAGTGTGAAGGGCACGGTGCGCTGGGAGGCGGTGGCTGTGGGGTGCGGGGTGTCATGTTCAGGGCTCCGATTCTGCCACCTACTCACTCTGAGGCCCGTGGGGCCTGTGCATCTCTGTGAGCCTCAGTTTCTCAGGCTGAAAGTGGCCCTACCTCACAGGGTTGCTGGTGGCGGGGGGGGGGCAGGGCGGTGTTTCAGAAACACAGGAAGGCCAGGGGCTTCTGGGCCAAGGCAAGGGTTTCCCCAGTTGCCAGAGGGCTGGGTTGTCCAGGGTGCCCAGCTGTGTCCCTCAGCAGAAGGGACCCGCCCCCTCCCCGGGGACAGCTGCCCCAGCGATCGGTCAACGATCAACGCAGGGTACAACGGCCTCGAGCTGGGGCGGCCCAATGGGGTCCTGAGGCATCTGCTGTGACTGCCTTGCAGCCCAACCTCGCCCTCTGACCCCTACAGGTGTTGTCCTGAGAGCGCTCCCCAAGAAACCTCCCACCCAGACACCTGGGAATCTGTTCCTGGTGAAGCCAACCTGTGATGACGGCCCCTCCTTTCTTGGTGGGGGCACGAGGCCACGCGGTAAATTCCCAGCAGACATGACCCACGACACTTGGTCACAGATTGCTCTCAGCCAGACCTCGCGATGTGCATCAAGAGCCTACTCCAGCTGGGGTTGGTGTGCCAGCGCCCAGCTGGCCGATGCCAGGTTCTGAGCAAGGACAGGGGACGTCCCCCAGAGCACACGCAGCACGGTGATGGGCAATGGACTCCGAGCCTCATGGAGCCGGGCAGCAGCCCCAGCTCGGCGGACCCACGCCAGCACTTTACCCCTCTGGGCCTCAGTTTCCTCATGTGTAAAACCACCACCTCGGTCTATAGAGAGCTTGTAAACTGGCAAAGAGCTGCCACATCCACTCCCTTGGGGGGTGGGGAAGGGTGGGCTGCCTCCGCCTTACTCACCTTGGAAAGAGGAACCCAGAGAGGGCGATGCCCCGCCCAGCATCACACAGCCAGGCGAGTCCAGAGCTGCAGCTCTGGGCACAGTCCACCTGGCTCTGTGAGTGGCCCCTCGGCCATTCAGTCTTTTTAGCAAGCACTTGCCAGGTGTCTTTTCTGGTGAGCAAAGTGAGATCTTTCTCCATGGCCTGAAACGAATCTCTGCGGCATCGGATCAGGAAGGGGAAGGGGACTGATGTGTATTAAGTGACTACTGTATGCCGGGCTTGTTCCCAGGGGACTCTCCCCTCATGACAGCTGCCTGAAGCAAGTGGTACCATCCCAGTTTAGGGGGAGGGGCCAAGGCACAGAGGGGTCACGGAGCCGAGCCAGGGCTCACGCCCAGCCTCCCAGGCCTCACCATGGAGCAGCTATGAGCTGCCCCTTCTGCAGGACAGCACCTCTGTAGCTCTCCGGCTGCTCTGTCCAAATGTGCCCTCCAGCCAAGCTGGACACACCCCTGCAGAGTGCAGCTCTCCCGAACATATTTCTCAGCAAATGACCAGGGTGTCCTGGGAAGGCAGGGGGCCTGGGGTCCTAGCCTCCCTGATGGGTGTCCTGGAGGACCTCTCTGAGGCAGGACAACCCGGGTGCCTTCCAGTGTCTGATGGTCCTAATGTCCAGTCCTCACCAAGGCTGTGTTTGGAGGCAGCTCAGCCCCAAGACCCCCAGCAGCACTCAACCCACAGGACTAAGGCCCCTTCTCAGGCACGGCTCCCACGCCACAGCCCACCTTGAGCCTGGTCCAGCTCCCTTTCCCATCCCCGCTCTCTTCGTTATAAGCCCAGTCCTTAGCTTCAGACTGCCCAGGATCAAATCCCAGCTCATTCACTCCCTGGCTGTGTGACCCTGGGCAAGTCACTTAACCTCTCTGGGCCTCAGTTTCCTCATCTGTAAAATGGGGAGAGGGACTACGACCAGGTTGGAGTCCAGCAGATGACACAGGAATGCTTAACCTGAGCCCAGGGCACGGCAAGGGCCTGACACCCCTTCAGGAGCATCACTGTTTACTCTCGCTGAATTCATCTGCCGTGGCCTGTTCCAGGCCCCAGAGGAAGTCCTCGGTGCAGGTCTTGGCCAGGGAAGGGCATTCCAGGTGGGAGAAAGGACCTGAGCACAGGATGGTTCAGGGGCCCCACAAGCACACTGGGGGCTCTCCTGCCGGCTCTGACCAAGGCTGGGGTCCAGCCCGTGCCTCCCCGCCCACCATCCAGGAGGCCCGGGATATCTGTACTGCCTGACTGTGGGCCTGCTCTGCCACACCTGCGTCCCACCAGCCTCCTCCCCTGGCTCATTCCAGCTCTCCCCATCCGTCTCTGGTCCAGGGCAGGGACCTGGTGGGGCCTCCCAGGGGCAAGGCAGGTGAATCTGATAAATCAGTTCTCTTTGGGAGTCACCACGTGCCCAGGCAGGCGGGGGCAATGGCGGGAGTCACACCATGAGCAGCGATGAGGAGGGAGCAGAGCGATGGGAACTCCTCCCTTCCTGCAGTGAGGCCATAAACCTGTCCTTCATCCCAGCTCCCAGGCTGCCAAGGGCTGCTCACGTCTGCCCGACAGTGGTGGGGAGCACCTGTTGAGCCTGGCACCCAGCCTGAACACCCCTGCTTCGAAAGTGGCCGCGGGACAGATGGCCGTGCAGGACCCAGGAACCCACACTCCCCTCTCCAGGAGGAAGGGGGGGGGGCAAAGTGAGGAGAGGCGTGGGGACGAAGCTGGGAAGCCAGGAATGATGGGCCAGAATGTGGGCTCTGTGCTGGAGTGGCAGGGAGCCTCAGACCGCATAGCAGAAGGCAGTGACGAGAGCAAAGGGGTAGCAGGAACAGGATGGCCCCAGCGGATACATACTGGAAAGCCAGGCATGCAGAAGGCTGGAGATGGGGCCCAGCTTCAGAGGTGACACAGAAAACTGGGAAGCCGCCGAGGGTTGGCCACTGGGGAGGCCAGTGCCCTCCCAGACTCACCCTCCTGTGTCCCCTTCCTCCCCGTGCCAACCCCGTCCCCCATCCAAGACAAGGCCTAGGAAAAAGATGGCCTCAAACTGGTTAGAAATGGCTCAGTGGGCGGTAGAGGGAGAGTGAGCTCAGGAGCTACTAGGCTCAAATCCGAGTCATGGCCCAGGGTAACAGGCGACCCACTCACTGGTGGAGGCCCCAGGCTGCTTGCTGGCCCCTTTCCCGGCCCTCCTCCACTGGGCAAGGGCTTAAGCCCTGGACCAGTTCCCAGGTCCCAGCTCAGCCCCCTCCTCATCTGAGTGTCCCCATGGACTCTAACCCAAGCTAAGCCAACAGGCACTAGTCCAGGGCCTCTTGGGAGCCCGAGGCCGCCGTGGACTGTAGGACACCACCCTCTGTGCTATGAATCAGTTTCCCCATCTGCAGCACGGAACAATGATCCTCCCAGGGCCGGCAGAAAGGTTAAATGAAAGATCACACGGTGCCCTTGTGCAGTGCAGGGCACGAAATAAGTTCCTTCCCTGGGAAGCACTGACACCTTCAGGATGTCACCAGATGACCCACAAGCCTACCTAACACCACGCTCCCTCCCTCCTACCTCAGGACATTTGTACATGCCATTCCTCCTGCCTGGAACACTTGTCCTCATCGTTCTGGGCTCAGTTGCCACCTCCTCCAGGAAGCCCTCCCTGGCTCCCCAGTTAAAGTCAAGGTCCCATGAGTCTCTCTCTCCCACCAGAGTGTAAAGTCCATGAAGGCAGGATGGTGATTGGCTTGCCCACTGCTGTACGTTGTCATAAATATTTGCCGAATGCATGAATGAAGACACAATGACAAGCATCCAGACCCTTCAGTGACAACACAGGGCCATCAGGGGGTGATGGAGCCTTGAGGGCTGCGGATGCCTACAGAGGCCTCTGACCTAGCCTACAGGGTCTGAGAAGGATTCCCAGAGGAGGTAACACCTCAGCCTGAAATCCATTTCTAACCAGTTTGAGGCCATCTTTTTCCTAGGCCTTGTCTTGGATGGGGGACGGGGTTGGCACGGGGAGGAAGGGGACACAGGAGGGTGAGTCTGGGAGGGCACTGGCCTCCCCAGTGGCCAACCCTCGGCTGCTTCCCAGTTTTCTGTGTCACCTCTGAAGCTGGGCCCCATCTCCAGCCTTCTGCATGCCTGCATGCCTTAGAGCTGCAAAGTCCCCACCACCCACTTTACAGATGGGAAAACCGAGGTCTACAGTCAAGGGGCTGCCCTGTGAGTGTCCCGAGAAGCTACCCTGTTGCACCATTCAAGGCTCTGCCAAGTCCCCCCGCCCCCCGGGGGCCCGTCCCAGTCCCGGGGGGCCACCCGCTGTGCACCCAGGGTCACCACGGCCTCTCCCGGTCACCCCGGCGGCGGGGCCGCTCCGGGCCCGGGCAGCGCCGGGCGTACGGCTGCATGGCTGAGTCGGGCAGCCGGCAGCAGCGCGGCTCCGAACCAGCTGTTTGGATGACAAACTGCGTTCAAGCTTCATTAGGGTAATCACGGGCTCCCCTCCCGGCAGCGCTGCAGAGCGCGACTGTCAACCTGAACTAATCAAACCCAGCCCCAGGACACCCGCCCACCAGGCTGACAAGCTGCTAAGCCGCGGAGCCACCTTGCGCTGCAAAGCTCCCGGCCCGGGCTCGGTCCAGCTGGGCCCTGGAGAGGGCGGCTGGCCTCACAGAGACCGCCTGCACGCTCTCCCAGAGCCTGTGACCCTCAGGGGCCCCGTGAGGGTGGGACCATCGTGATCGTCACTCCTGGTTTGGTTTGGTTTGTTTCTGTACAGCCGGGGAAACTGAGCTCATGGGGGAAGTGATGTGGCCAAGGCCACCCAGCCGTAAGGTGGGGGAAGCCAGGCTGGAGCCCAGGTCCGTGGGGGGGGGGGGGGTGGCGCCACTCTCGCCCCAACTGCTTCCCACACCCAGGCAACCCTAGTTTTTCCTTCCTTCCAGGGCCCAGCAGGCCAAGCCTAGAGCTCAGAGGCGGAATCCGCTGTGTGGCCGTGGCGAGCCCCTCATGGACCTCGGCCTTGAGCCCTGCTCCCTAGCAGGTAACACAGGTGGGGACAGCACCCTGCCGGGCACTGGAGCGGATGCTGGAGCAGGCACTGCTGTCTGGGGTAGCATCTGCCCGTGGCCTGGAGTCACCCCCCTGCCCCACTGGCTGCCCCCAGGCATGAGCCCGCCAAAGCCAGCCTGTCTGCTCCACATCCTCGGAATCAGAACTTGGCTGGACGGGCCAGGTGTGGCTCCTTCATTCAACAATTGGGGAAACTGAGGCCCAGAGAAGTAGTATCAGAGACAGTGGAATGGAGGGGCAAGAGTCTGGCTGTGAGAGGCAGACAGATATTCGCTCATCCATCTATCCAGCCAGCCAGCCAGCCAGCCAGCCAGCCACTCACTCCACAAATCCTAGCAAAGAGGCTGCAGCGTGGCAGGCACTCGGTGTTTGCTGAATGAACAGATGACTGGAAGGATGGGTGAATGAATCAATGCATGGTGCTGGGGATGCAGCCGTAAACTCAACAGACATCATCCCTTGCCTCCTGGAGTTTACTGTCTAGTGGGGGAGGCAGATGCTTAACGGACAACTAATTACAAATGACATGGGCAGCGGAGAAGAAACATGACCCAGCCTGATGACATCCACCAGGAGGGCACAACATGTGTGCGGAGGGCCAGACGGGCACGCCAGAGGACGTGGTATGCCAGCTGGGCAGTGGAAGGAAGCGGAGGGCTGACAGGAGGAAGGAGCTGTATGTGCAAAGGTCCTGAGGCAGGAAGGAGCTTGGAGCTTCTGAGGCTAACAGGTCCATTCACCCTTTATGTGGCCAGAGGGCAGTGATAGGAGTGGACAGAGGCAAGGCCGGGGGAGGATTTGGATCTGTCATCCAAGGGCAATGGGAGCCTCTGGAGGGGTGTGAGCAGGAGTGATCTCTGGTGCCATGGGGAGAGTTAGCAGGAGGGTTCCAATCCCAGTTCTGTCAACTTCTACTAAAGCAACAGCACGGACAACTCACACAGACATCCTGCTGAGTGAAAGCAGCAAACGCAAAAGGAGACATACTGTGTGACTCCATTTATGTGAGGTTCCACTGTTGGCAGCAGGTGCGTGATGACTGGATGGGGTGTGAGAGAGCTTCCTGGGGCACTGCGAATGTTCGAGGTCTGGACCTGGAGGGGGACTACACAGCTATACGTGTGTATGAAAATCTATCCAGCTGTACACTTAGAATTTGTGCACTTTTCTGTATTTAATTATACCTCCCCCCCCCCAAAAAAAGTAAATTAGAACAAAATCCTGGTTCCATCACCCTGCTCTCTCAGTCTGTTCCTGCATCTGCAAAATGGGGGCAGTGACAGGACCCGCCTCACTGCACAGAGGGTTCGAGAGGATGGTGGGTGCCCAGGCTGTGCACCAGCCTGGCCAGTGGCCACAACACTGCGAATGCAGGGCACGCTAACACCGCAATGCCTCTGGCTTCCCTCTCATTTGGCCCTCTGTGTGCCTCAGTTTCCCCAGCGGCAAGGGGCCAGTGGTCTCCACCTGCCTCAGGGACAGCAAAGGAAAAGGGGTAAAAATCCTCATCCAACCCACTGTGAGCCTACCTGCTCCCAGCCATAAACCTGAGAAGAATCCAGAGTTTGGGACCCACGGTTCTCTCTCCCAGCTCTGCACACACTGGGTGTGGAATCAGGCCTCCGGGGACCCACTTCTAAACTGGACCCTTCCTGCAAACCCACTATGTCCCAGCCTGGGGGCTCCCCTACAGGACAGTGCCACACCACCATGGTGGCTCCTCCAGGGGCCCACCGGGATACGGGATCACAGGGGCAGTGGGAGCCCAGGCCAAGGGGCCCAGGCTAGAGCTTAGAACGGGCTCCCGAGGCCCTGGATGAGCAACTAGACAAAGCCAACTCAATGTACCATGGCACTGTAGGGGCCACACAGACAGGTACCTGTCATGCCGCAGGCCACAGAAGAAGGGAGAGGCCCGGTTCTCTGGCTGGAGCCTAAGCATCACAGCGGCCTCCTGGAGACCTTGGACAGCCTTGGGAAACCAGTATCACCACCAACATTCCTGCAGGCTCAGCTGTCCTTTGGGTCCCTTTAATATCATCTTTGCATGAGTCTGCCAATGACCTGGGGATGGGTCAGCGGGGTCAGGATCACCATCAGCTCCATTTTACAGAGGAGGAAACCGAGGACATGGGCAGCTTGGAGAGGACATGGGCAGTGAAGAAAAAACATGACCCAGCCTGATGACATCCACCAGGAGGGCCCAGCCTGTGCGTGGAGGTCCAGACGGGCAAGCCGGAGGAGGTGGCTGGGAGCCCCCACGGTCAGCCCACCAGGCACGACCCACGTTCCCGGAGGGTAAAGCCCTAAATGCTCTGTGCCCTGTCCTCCTCACCACCTGGGGGCCGCTCCCTCACACGGCCAGTCCACTCAGTCAGGGGTCAGTCAACAAACATCGACAGAGCACCTCCCATGTGTTGCAGGCACTGTTCTAGAAGATGGCACAGTGAACAAGCCCACCGGGATATAGATTCCAGATTAACACCAGCCCCGCCTGCAACTCACTCAGCAAACGCCAAGAATAACCACAGGGGTGAGGGCGACACACCCAGTCAACGTCCTGTGCCAGGTGCTGCACTGAGTATTAGCCCATTCAATCCTCCGAGCAGCCTCCTGGGGGAGACACAGTTGTGCCCATTTTACAGATCACAGAGGCTCAAATTCAGTGACTTGCCTGAGGTTGGCCTCCCTGCCTCTAAGGGGAACGGGATTTAACCCCGAGCGTGTAGGCTGCTCTGTCCCGTCTGCCTGTTGAATGGGGCCAGCCCTTCCCATGGGGTATCTCATAGGGCTCTGTGCCCACCCGAAGCCTCGGGCCCAGGCCCAAGCAGCAGCACAGCAGCTGGCCCCACAACCCAGCATGGCTTTGGCCTCTGCCTACACTCCTGGGATCTGGGCTTTGTGGGGCCACCATATATCATCCCTGCCCCTGGGGACCCTACCCGAATAAGCTTAGCCCCAGCAAAGACCCTAGCTCTGTGCTAGACCCCAGGAGGCCTGGGCAGTAAGAGAGACAGACAAGAAAGCAGACATCCCCACCTGGGCTGCTCTTCCCACTATACCTCCTATAACTGGCACCTTCTGTTCCCCTCAGGTCTCAGATGAAAGCCTCCCTGACCACTTTGCCCTCATCAGCGCCACCCACGCCCACCCACAGTCCAGCACCCTTCAGCTTTCCAACACAGCTCTGCCTACAGTCCAGTACTAGACGTGTATTTGCACATTTACTAGTGGGCTGTCTTTCCTGCTATATTGTGAAGGCTGGGACCTGGTCTGCTTTATCCACAGATGCATCCCTCTCAACTTCTCCCCCCAGCACAGGATCTGGTGCACAGTAGGGCCTCAATATTATTATTAAGTGAATAAATTTGCTGACTGAATGTTGATTGGCAGAAGGAAAAGCCCAGAGGTTGTGGGAATGCACTGGGGGCATTTGTTACCCCCTGAGCTGAGCAGGGGGAAGGGAATGAGGAAGTGTCTCAGAAGGCATAGCAGGGGCAAAGCCTGGTAGCAAGAAAGACCTGGGCTCTGGGGACCTCCAAGTGCACTCACTGGGCGTGGGGGGTGTCCAGGGGGCGAGCCTGGGAGGCCAGCAGGTCCTGGAGGGGGCAGGGCTCCAGGTCTGGGGAAGGGGTCCCCCGGCATTCAGATCACCTCCCAGCCCTGCCCAGACTAGCTTGGCCCAGCTCACCTTCACCTCCAGGCCCACCCTTGGTGAGCAACCAAGGTCCGTGGGCCAGCCATCACCCGTCTGCTACCCACAGGCACTAGGAGCAGGGTCCCAGGCGCCCGTCCAGAGGTCAGGGATCCAGCCCACCACCCATGCGGTGTGCAGCCTGTGACCTTGGTCCCGTTAGCATGGCCTTCTCCAGCCAAGCAAACCAGCTGGTACCAAGGGACACAGCAGCTTGGGTGAGCTTTCTCACCACAGAGGGGGGCATGGCTGCAGGTAGCAGGCTATGTCACTTACGGGCTCCAGCCAGGATCAGCAGGAGGGATGGCCAGGGCAAGAATTGGCTCTCACACCCCATGCCAGCCCCAGCTGGCATACCCTGCATAGCTGGGGTGGTCAGGTGGGAAAAACCGCTCCAGATGTCTTCCCTCTCTCCAGGCCATGGCCCCCACCTCCCCTCCCCTTGGACAACCTCAGCTTTAATCACCAGCCCTAGCTGCCCCTGGCCCCTCCACCCAGATGTCACCCAGCTTAGGCCTGTTCCTGGTATCCCTTCTCCCTGCATGGCACCTCTACCCCACCCCTGCCAGATGCTCATTCCAGAAACTGGGGCCCTATCCAGGCCTCCTCTCTCCCCCAACTCTCCAGGCCACATGGACCCTCCCAGCTCCAGCCCTACTGCCATCTTCCTCATTCCCATGTCTGTACCTCCAGACTTGCTACTCGGACCCTCTAAAGATTCCCCATCACAGGGAGAAAACCCAAGTGCCTTCTAAGAATGATCTGGCCCCTGGCCCCTACCATACCTCATGGCCACACTGGCCTCCTTTCTGCCCCTCCACAGGTCAAACTCAGACTTGCCACAGGCCCTTTGCACCTGCCTCTGCTTGAGACGCTCTTCCTCCTGATCACCCCATGGCCAGCCTTCTTCGTCCTTCAGCTCTCAGCTCCAATGTCTCCTCTTGGAGAGGCTTCCCCAGAGCACCCTGGCCAGTAGTGGCCACATGCCCACCCACCCCAGTCACCATCAGATGACACTGTTTCACATTCTGTTATCTTCTTCCTTGCTCATTGTCTGTCTCCCCAACAGCACGGGAGCTGCAGGATGCAGCGCCTGCATCTCAGTGGTGACTGCTGTATCCTCAGGGCCCGGCACATAGTAGGTGCTCATCAATCTGTTCAGTGAATGAGTGAATGAACTGCTAGTCTCCATAGCACAGTTGGATCTGACCACATCAGGGGCTCGCTCCTGGGACCCTCTGGATGCTGCTGCTTCCCATCCAAGGCCCCTGTGGTCTGGCCTTGAACTACTTCTCCAGGCTTGACCCTGGAGTTTCTCCTCTCGCTCTGACTCCCAGACCCATACTCTGCCGGGATGCCTTCCCTGCCCCTTCTCTGCCAGCAAACTCCTACTCATCCCTGAAGACCCAACTCGAAATGTCACCTCTTTTCTAAAATCCTGGCTGATTCTCCTCACCAATCAGGACTCTACTGGTTGCAAGAAAAAGAAATCCAGCTCGAGATGGCTTGAGCAAAGAGGGGAACATGCCTGTTTACATAACTGACAATTCCAGGGGTGGTTTCAGGCATCGCTGGAACCAGAGGCTCCAATGAAGTAATATATACTTCCACTCAGCTCTGCCTCCCTCCTCATGCTGACTTTCTCAGAGATTCCCTGCCCTGGATACGGCTGGTGGAAGAGAGTGGCTGGCAGCCCCACATCCACACGCTTGGGTTCAGCAACCACAGCTGGGACCCTAAGTCCAAGTTCCAGGGCAGCCTCTGATGGGCTCAGATGGGCCAGGCGCCCATTTCCCAGCCAGTCATCATGGCCAAGAGGATGGGGTGTTCGGGCCCACCTGGGTCTCATGCTCACCCGGGCGGTGGAGGACTGTGGGTCCCAGGACCTCTGGGTGCCAGGAAGACAACGCTCTCATGCCCCAGTCCCATGCTCTACACCCCGGCCCCTCAGTCCCCATGCGTGCCCTGCACTGCAGGCGCCAGCTACCCACCCGGGGCCCTGGATGCTCAGGGCTTCCCAGCACAATGAATCCCAACTCCCTCACAGCTGGGTCCCCCGTGCCCACCGGGTGACAGCCCCAGAGGAAGGCCTGAGAAACTTTTCGCCTGATTGTGAAGGGAGGCGGGCTGTGCCGAGGAGACTCCTGTGCTGGGTGTGTAATAATGGGTTAACCGTCACCCCTGGCAGGCAGCAGATCTGCATTTTCACGGAGGCCTCAGGGGGACACAAAGCTTAAATGGCAATGCGGGGAGGCGGGTGGGGGCGGGGGGAGGGGGGTGCGGTGGGGGGCGGCCCTCGGCGGAGCCCGGTCCCAGCAGCCCAGGCTGCCCCAGCCTGCGGGGGCCACTCGGCCAATAGCGAAGAGCGCGAAGAGCTCGCTGAGGGGCCTCGAGTACAAGGGCTGGGGAAATAATTACCGAGGAGGCCCGGGAGGGAGGCGGGGAGGCTGGCGAGAGGCTTAATGAAACTGCTAACGCGTTAGTGATTCCTGCCTGCTCGGGGAAGGCGGAGGCAGACAGCCATGTTGCCAGCTCCGGCGACCGAGGCTGCCAGGCGGGACTGGCTGGGCACGGCGCGACGCGGCAACAATAGGCACCCCTTCATCATCCGCCTCTCAGCACGTGACTTGCAAAGGGCAATCTTAATATATTAAAGTCCGGATGACAGTAGATTTCAACACATCTCATATTAAATGGGGCTGCAGCCCATTCAGAGGCATTCCAAACAGAATGGCTAACGTTCTGATTCACGCAGACTCACAGAGATCTAGGCACCAGGGCGAGTGGGGGGCGGGGGGTCTGGTCCCATTTTCCAGCTGGGAAGCTGGGGCCCAGGGAGGTTATCCACCTCTCCAGGGCCAGGGTGGTTCCAAGAAAGCAGCCAGCCCTTTAATCGCTCCCATGAGCAGCCCCTGTCCCCGACGCCACATGTCTTTTCATTCTCCGAAGAGCTCTGTGAGGTGGGCAGGTGCCACGGCCCCCTTTAACAGATGTGCCCAAAGTCACCCTGCGCGGCCACGGGGGCAGGAGCTCCACCCAGGGCACGCACCCCTGGTCCAGTGCTCCATCTTCCACCCGAGGATCACACACCAATGCAAACTGCTCTGTGGTTTTCGGTGTACAACATCTCATTTCAGCTCCAGACAAGACAACAGAGGCACGGAGAGGTTAAGTGTTGCGCCCAAGGCCACACAGCTGGTTGGCTACACAGCAAAAACTCAGAGCTGGGTTTTCTGACTCCAGAACCATGTGCTTTTTGTTCAAACATTCCACAGTGCACAGTGCACGCACAGGACTCCCTGGTAGGTTGATGGAGAGATTTGGGGCCACAGAGAAGCCCAAGGTTCCCTGGGCAGCAAGCAGGAGTCGGGGCAGCCGCCTGAGGCAGAAGTGACTACAAAAACAGTGCTTGCTTGCTCTGTGCTGCATCAGGTGTATGCCAGGCAATTAGCACAGCGCCATCCCATTGTGCAAACAAGGAAACTGAAGCTTGGAGAAACCAAGAGCCACAGTCCCATAGTGACCCTCAGCTAGCGAATGGCACAGCCCCAATCATTCAACCATCCCATGGGGTGGGTCCCAGCCCAGCTGCTGCCTACCCCCAGCCTTGAGCAGGCACTAGGCCAACCAGGTGCTCCTGGAACCCAATCTGAGGTATGAACAGGAGGCCAGTGATACCAGGCACCAAGTGCCCCCTCCCAGCACCCTTGGATGTGCAGGAAAGGCTGGGAGACAGAGGACTGGGCATGGAGAGTGATCTCAGTCCCCAGATACTCAGCAGAGCCTCCCCGGCTCACACCCTGGTCAACAGCCTGGTCTAAGGACCTCAAGGGGCCAGGAACTTGGTGACTTGCTGGCCCCCCCCACATCAGAGTCTGGTGCAGACAAGATATGCAAGGAAAGGCTGCGCCATCTCCACCTCATGGGTGTCCCTTTGGAGCCTTCCAGATATCCCTAGCCTTGGGGAGACTGCTTTCTAGCGATCCCAGCAGCTCATGCAGCCCTGTCCCCATCTGTTCCTGGACCTGTTTCCCCAGGGAAGCCACCCGAGGACAAGGCCACCTCTGAATCCCTCTGTGGGTACAAGAACAGTACAGGAGGCATGCCTGGATGAATGAATGAGCGGATGAATGAATGATGGCACAAGCCAATACCACGTGACCTGCTGCTGTAGTCACGCCCCACAGCAGCCTGCACTCAGCAAGGAGGCTCTGTTTCTGTCTACCAAAAGGGACTCCCACCCCACAAGTCCAGCCCCAGCCCCCAACCATCACCAGACAAGGAAACTGAGGCTCAGAGGGCCCAGGGCCTCATGAGAGGTGGCAGCACCAGGATTTGAACCTGAGTAGCTGGGCCTGCGTCTGGGCTTCAGCCCCAGGCTCTGCCTTGCCCTCACTTCCAAAGATGAATCCATCCATACACACTCCCTTGTTGGGTCTCCACTCACTCCAGGGGGCATGACCATGCCCGTCCCATGGAGCAGGACACTCAAACGCAGAGCAGGACAGGCCCCAACCCAAGGTCACGTGGTCATCAGAAAGCATAAGGTCTTAAACCTCTCCCATCTTCCAATCCTCATCGTCCCTTCCCCACACCAAAGCTGCCTCCTTCCCCATCAGCAACGCGGTAAAGAGAAGGGGGAGGGGGAGGGGAAAGGCAAGGAGGAAAGCCTCCCTCCAGCCCACAGCAGGCTCCTTTCTGGTCAGGGGAAAGGCCTCTAATGAAGGCCCCGCGGATGCTGGCGGTGTCAGCCTGGGAGCCCTGCGGAGCTGCAGGGCGCGCATCTCTGCTCCCAATTAGCACACAGGTCCTCCATCAAAGCTCGCGCCTGCTGCCAGGACCAGAGGCCAGAGGGACGGCCCTTCTAACAGTAGGAAGAGGCCACGGCTCTCTGGCAGGCCCTGGCCCCTACCTCTTGCTTTTCTGCGGGGGGAGTGCAACCCCCCTCAATCCCCTCACTCACTCACACCCTCTCCAATCAGCCAGCTCAGGGCAGCCGCCGTCACCCTGGGGGACGCGCTAATGAAGATGGCGGACATTAATCTCTTCCCTCTCCCGACAGGTCAATTTATAGTTCCATGGGGAGCCCTGGCGCTCGGCCAGAGGGCCTGACATAACTCTCCCTGGTTCCCTGGGAGGACGTCGGAGGTGGGCTCCATGGGGCAGAGGGGGCCTGCTAACTCAGGGGACAGGGCAGGGAAGGCCCTTCCACCTGAGTGCCCACCATCACTGCACCAACAAATCCAGGTGGGACCTTGGTCCCTGACGGCCATGGCTGAGGGTCAAGGCCTGCAGGTACCTGGGAGCAAATCTGGTCCTCATCTCCTCAATCTAGGGCACCCTGCTCACCAATAGGAGACCCCCAGAAGGCAGAAGGCTTATGACTTTCCACTCCTCACCGACTCCCATGGGGTTCTGAGAGCCCCTCTAAGGAGCTTAGGTCCATCTGCTTCTGCCGGACTCCCCAGTGTTCCTTCCTCGAAGATCGCTGAGCTGGCTGCACCGGGTCTGGCCCTGTGCTAGATCTGGCCCTGGGCACGCGTCAGCCCCGGCCCCTACTCTCCCAGAGCTCCCACTCTGGTGGGGGAGGCTGACAGAGAAGCGTGTTTTGCCATGCTGCACCATGTGAGAACTATAATGGAGGGACTTGCCAAGAGCAGGGGTGCCCATGGGCAGGGCACATCGACTCCACCCGCCTGAGAGAGGTGGAGGTCTGGGAGGACTATTAGGGAGGAAAACCCAGCTGGGCCCTGAGCATGAGCAGGAGCTCAACAGGCCAGAAGACACAAGGGAAGGGATGTTTGGGGAAGAGATCATCTCAGATGGGGGAGACCCAGTGTTCCGGGGCTCTGTGACCAGGGGACATCCTGCTCATAGTGGTGAGTCTGCAGAAGTGGGCAGGGCGGACCATAAGGAAGCTCAGCCGCAAGGGGCAGCTCAGGAGTTTGGCCTAGTTTAGATCTGTGGACAGCTGAGGAGTTCAGAAGCTCAGAGCTGCCTTTAGAAAGACAGCTTTGGCTATGGTGTCCCAGACTGATGGCTGAGGCAGGGGAGGTGAGGTGGAAATGTCCAGGCCAGAGGGTAAAAGGAGGGATAGACATTTAAGGGGCAGGAACCAAAGGAACCCTGTGGTTGACTGGACAGATGGGCAGGTAGAGATGTCTGGGAGGCCACAGGCCTGGGGTCTCCAATTTGGGTGCTGGTGGAGGTGATGTCATTGGCCTGGGGTAAGATAAGGAATTGGACCTCATGCTTAACTTGTGAGCCCAGAAGGTCCCAGCAGGGCCCCAAACCCAGGCCCACCGGGCTTAGGAGAAGCCAGCCCCCAAATGCTGACCCCGGGTGCAAAATTCTGAGCAGTGCTGGACACCTCCTCCTGGAGCCAATTCATTTCCCAGAGGAGGTGAAGCCGGGGGGCTGCCCCTGTCCCAGACACTCCAGGAGGAAGCAGGAGCCTGGTAAAGGCAGGGTGTGAGGTGAGGCAGCTCCAATATGCTGGACAGAGCCCTCCCACTAGGAAGCCTGTGGGCCAGGCTGCCCCCAACGGCCCCCAGTGCCCAGCGCCGCTTCTGCACTTACTAGGTGCTCCTGGAATCTCTGCTGAACCCATGCCCCAGGCCCTGGCCCCTCCCTGTCTCCTACTGTTCCTTCAGGGCTACCCCACCAGGTCTCATCTAATCCCCTCAGTAACCCCAGGGAGTGTCCCCCTTTTCCTAGGCTGGAGACCTAGCCCCAGAGAGCTAAGGGACTTGCTCAAAGCTTCTTGGTGCTATAGCCAGGATGGAACCAGGGTCCAAATGACCCCAAAGCACATACTCTTAAAGAAAGGGGGAAAAAGAACCAAGGCCGAAATAAAGAACCTCGATGCTTACAGTGGCTGCATTATGGTGGTGGGACAATGGCTGATTTTTTTTTCTTCTTTTCTACAATGAAATATTCATACCCTCACTCTGTGGCTTTGTGTGCCCTAGTGGGGAGAGCTCTGGCTTTGGCGTCAAGCAGCCCAGGGCTCAAATCCTGGCTTGGCCACTTCCTAGCTGGGGACCCTGAGCAAGCTATTTGCCCTTTCTTAGCCTCTGTTTTCTCATCTGTACAATGGGGACAAAACCCCCCACTCCAGACGAGCCGGTCACACCTGGCGCACAGTAGGCACGCAGTAAGTGCGAGCCTTAGAGCATCACACCCCCGCGTTCTCGCCACCTGTCCGGCCTCCAGAGGGAACTTGAGACGCCCCCACGTGCCAGACGCTGGTGCTGGGCAGGCACCGGGTCCCCGGGGCGGGCGCCCACCCACCCTCCCGCCTCACCCTGCCGCGCCCGCGCTGCCCCCTTACCCTGGCGGCCGGAGGGCCGGCATCGGTCCCGCAGGAGAGCCCGGGCAGCGGGGCCGGGCTCCGGAGCGCGGGGCGCGGGCGCGGGCAGGGCGCGCGGGGGCGCGGGCCGCGCGCTCCGGGCCGTGCGCCCCGCGGCCGCCGCGTCCTCGCCTCCAGCGCGGGCCCCGCGCGCCCCGGCCGGCCCGGGGGCAGGCCCTGCGCAGCGCCGCGCCGGGTGGGGGGCGGGCCTCGCGGGCCCTGGAGAGGCGCCCGGGCGGCGCGGGCTCCCGGCGGGCGCGGGCGGCGCCGCTGCGGTGGCCCCGCTGCTGAGTGGTGGGACGCGATTTACTGGCTGCAATTCCCGGCGCCCCTCGATGGCACTTAAGAGAGACCGGGAGGGAGCCGGGGAGAGCGGGCGGAGGGCGGGCGGGCGGAGGAGGGGCGGCGGGAGCCGTGCGCGCCGGCGGGGGAGGGGCGCGGGCGGGGGCGGGCGGGCGGGAGGTGGGGAGAGGCCCGGATGGAGGCGGCGGGCGGCCGCGGCGCGCGGGGCTGGGGTAGGGGGGGGCCCTGCCTCCAGCCCCCGCCCACCCGCGCCCAACCCCCCCCCCACGCCCTGGCGCCGCCGGTAGGGGTTAGGCCAACCCCCCGACCCAACCGGCCCACCCCACCCCTTCAGAAAACCCGCTCCATCCAACTGGCCCACCCCACCCCACCCCCCCTTTCACAAACCCCCCCATCTTCCAACCGGCCCACCCTGCCCAGCCTCCTCCCCTTCCCAGCCCCCCCCCCATTCTAACCAGCCTGCTCCACCTCCCTGCCTCCTCCCCATCACCTCTGTCACCGGAGATCAGAAACTTGGCCCTCAGGCCCAACCCAGCCAAAGCCAGCTTGGTTTGACCCCATAGTATTTTTTGTTTTTAATTAAAAATAATTCCCAACATGTAAAAATCGGGAATTTTCCCATAAAAACCCACATTTCCAGCTCAGTTGGGAAAAGAGGAAGCTCAGGCAGAAGCCTCCCCCCCGCCCCCCACTCTTGATAGACCACTAGCCTGCAGTTCTCCCCAGTCCCCACCAGGCCCACCTGCCTGGCCCCAGAGGCATGTGCTTTCTCTTGCTTGGAGCCTTTCATACCCCACTGCCCTTGCAGGTCCCTCTCCATAGGAAGCCCACCCCCACCCCTTAAGGCCCCTCTTTTGGGAAAGCTCCTGGCACTGCTGCATCTCCCTGGGGCCACCCAGCCCCTCCCTGCTCCCACAGCCCCCCCAGGAGGTAGTGGCGCCTGCCCCGCCCTGTCTGATTCCTTGCTGGCTGGCACCATGGCCCCTGCGGCTGCGCTCCTGCCACAGGGCTGCTGCTCTCTGGCTGAATTCTCCCTCCCATCCTGGCTCGGGGCCTGGCCCACAGTAGGCGCTCAGTAAGTGTTGGCTGAGTGGCAATCAAAGAAGAACGGGGGATTGGGATTCCGCTAGGCGGCCTGGGCCATGGTGGGCACAGGGCACCAGTCCCTGCAGCTGATGTTCATTTTAAAAGCCTCAAATGTTCATTCAGGGTGGCTCCTGCCAACCAAGGAAGCTAATGATTTCCACGCTTCATTTTTCTCCACCTTAATCCCACTGCCAAGGCTTCAGGGCCTCTGCTGCCACTGCCCTTAGACTGGCATCAAATCCCTCCCAGAAGGTGCAGTCCACCTGGGGAATGTCCAGGAGGCTCAGGGAGGATCCAGCTGTGCCTCCCTGATACCTGTGAGGCCATAAGAAGCCTCAGGACCA
>NC_138373.1:154013158-154048262 GCF_054177405.1 Leptonychotes weddellii
TGGAAAGTGAGACCCCCTCAGGGCTAGTTCCAGAGCTAAGGACTGGTCTGTAATGGAGGAGATGGCAGCGCCTGGATCCCAGAGCTGGCTCTGAGCAGTCCTCCCTCCCAGAATCTTGCACATCTGGGCAAATGCCCAAGACCCTATCTGCCCCACCTCACCCCCAACCATCTCCTGGCCACAGTGGCCCAGCCACGGGCCCTCTGGGTGAAGGGGCCAGAAGGCAGGCCTAGATCAACAGCCAGCAAACACAGGCAAGTCAATCACAAAACACTTTTCTGAGCCTCAGTGTGCCCATCTGCAATATGGGAGAGCAGCTAAGCCTCTGGGGGTTTTTCAGGGGCACAAATAAGACAGCAGATGAGGAGGCAAAGAGGAGAAAAGCCAGGAGGTTATGTGCTTGGGTTCTGAGGTGAGGTGGCCTGAGTTCCAATCCTGACTTCCCAGCCTCCCAGCTGTGACTCACCTGTTCAGGGCCTCAGTTTCCTTCTGTGTAAAAAGTGTAGGGCAGATCATAGGAAGACCAACTGACTTAAGAGACTGTAATGAGCCTGATGTGGGGTGATGTGTGTAGAACCACTCAGCAGAGCCTGGCAATCATAAGGCTCAAGGCTTGTGACCTTTATGAGGGAGACAGAAGGGAACGGTTAAAAGTGTGGGCCCTGAGGGGTTCACATCCTAGCTCCACTCTACCAGCCGTATGGCTCTGGGTAACCTCACTGGGCCTCAGTTTTCCCTGTCTGTAAAATGAGAATATTGATGGCAGTTCCCATAGCATTGAGTTGTGCTGGGGATTGTCTTAGCTCAGATCCGGTATTCAGAATAGCCTGGCCCTGGTAAGCCTCAAACAGCGTTAGCTCACTTCTCATTACTCTCAAGATGAATAAAGACAACCAGTCCCAAGTTCAAGGAGACTCCCCTGTTTGTCCTTATGAGACCAAGGGCGTGATTTTCAGCAGCCCCCCGCATTGGCCAGATGGGGAACACCTGACCCCCATGGGCCCCTTGACTGTAGGCCTGGGAGGCTGCTTAGGAGCATGCATGCCTTGGTCTAGTGATTGGCAGGTCATGGGAGGACCAGCTGAACCCCTCAGGGCTTAGGATTGTCCCAGAGGCCATGGAGAGGGGCCCACCTGGAAAATGGGCACAGGGACCCTCAGGAAGGACTTTTCTGCCTCTCTCCCCAACTTCAGCAGTTCCCAATCCTCCCATTTCACTGTCTCTGTAGTAACAACCGGTATTTAAAATCATCTTTATTCTGCTGTGTATTATCTGTCTTCGCCCTCCCTCCCTCCACAAGAGGAGGGAAGTTGTGTGAGGACAGGGATTCTGATTTGTCTTGATCTCTGCTGTACCCCCAGCATCTAGAGCCGTGCCAAGCACATAGTAGGTGCTCAACAAACATTTGACACTGGAGAAAAATTCTCAGATGGTAACATTTAGCTAGAAGGGTAGGAGGGCAGGGCCCTTCTGCCTGTGGGCAGCTCCCCTTCCCAGAAGACCACCCAGTGCAGCCACTGTCCCCTTTGTGAGCTCGGTCCCCTCACGGGGGGTGTTGGGAGGCCTGCGTTCTCCCCCACTGCAGCCAGGAAGCGTGTGACGGTCACTGCAGTGCCACTGGGCCTCTTGGGTGAGGGAGGGACCCGGGCAATTTTCTGGCTCACGGCTCATTCCAGTGCTGTCTGGTGACACAGACGGGCCCGCAGGCCCAGGAAGGTCCTGTTCCAGCAGATGCAGGCTGGGAGTCCTGCCCTGCAGCCCAGCAGGGCTTCTGCACCCCCAGGACTGGAGGGGCTTCCCAGCTGAGCCCCAGGATGTGATCTGGGGGCTGGGCTCCCGCCCCCTCCCCAGCCACAGCCCCTCACATGTGCATGGCACTCCCCCGTTACAGTTTACAAAGTGCGTTCACAGACATTATCACATCGGCTCCTAAACGCCCCCTAAAAACCACAATAAATCTCTCGCTCTGGCTCTGGAGCCCACCGGCTGCTGTGTAATCAGTGAGCAGAGGGGCCTCAGGGCCCAGAGCCTGCCAAAGCTGAAGCCAGCAGGGGCACAGGGGGGTCCACGTGGGTGGGTGGCAGGTGGCGGGTGGCAGGCCCAGCTGGGGCGCTGCGGGAGGGAGGAACAAGTCCTCAGGCCCAATCCTGCAGAGGAGAGAAGTGCTGTCTGGGAGAGCCAGCCAGTGGGGCTCAAGGGGAGAGGTTTACAGGAGGGAGAGGTGGGGCAAAGGTGAGGGAGAGGACCAGAGGGTGCCTTAGCACTTAGGAACGCCATCAGGGAGGTGGGCTGGTGGCCAGGCACAAGGGGCGCAGGGACAATCAGCCCCAGCCTGGCCTCTGACTTGCTTCTCTTCACCCCCTAGATAACAGCCCTCACCCAGATCCCCTGTGTGCCAGGCCCTTGTGCATGCTGTCCTCTGTCTGAATGCCTTTACCGCCTTCTTGAAATCCTAACCCTCCTTGAAGGACAGTCCAGAACCCCCCATTTGTCGGTCCCTCCCCAGCTCCCAGAGGCTACGCATCAGGCCCCCCCCAGCTATGCCTGGTCTTCCTTTCCCTGAATTGTCAGGCCCCATCTCCTCTTTGTACCTTTTGTGCCCCTGGGGGCAGTGAATTTGCAGTGGCCGAGACCCCATCCCCACCCCTCACACCCTGCACAGAGTCACAAACAATGGCATGAGGCTGGAGGGTCACTGGCTGGGCAAACACCCAACCCAGAGGGTTGTAGGAGGTTGTGAGACCCCCACATGACTGGCCCAGCAAGCACAGCCCCTGTGTTCTCTGCCTAGCACCCAGCCCTGGGCAGCCACAGAGAAAGAACCCCCCAAATGTCTAAGCCAAATCAGCCAGCAGCCACGGTTAGGTTTTGTGTTTTGTTTTGTTTTGTTGTTTTTTTGTCATTTTTTTACCATTTCCCTTGATTCTCAAAGTTATAGGAGCTCAGCTTACAAACTGTGGAAAGTTCATGGAAGTTTAAATAAGCAGGGTGAGGGAGGGCCTAGCCCCAGGGGGCTGCGGCTGCCCTGGCAGGCGTCCCTCCCACAGCACAGTGCAGCGGGGGCCACTTCCCCGCCTTCTGCTGCCTGTCCATGGGGTGGGCATCCGGGGAAGCCGCGGGCTCGACCTCTGGGCCGTGGAGGCGGCCAGCCTGTCGCAGCTGGGGTCGTGGCCATGTCGAGCGGGTGCGGACAGGTACTAGCTTCTCTGCAGTCACCTCTGCGAGGATCAGCATTTTCCCTTTTCCTTGATATGAAAACCAGCTGCTGGGCCGGGGCCCAGATGGGTGGAGGCACCATGGTCCCTGGGAAGTGTTCGCCATGTGGTGTCTGAAGTGGGTCAAGGCCGTGGAGGCAAGGGAGCTGGAGGGGGAGGGTGACTCATGGTGCAGATGCCCACCCTTCCGGGGGATAAGGGAGCCCCTCCGTGAGGCCCAGGGCACAGACCTTGGGACTAGGAGTGTGGAGCTCAGGGAAGCCCCAGGGCCTTGCTCCTTGGCCTGGTGTTCCACCTCATTTCTCCCGATAAGGGAGTTGTACCCAGAAATACAAAGAAGTCTTACAACTCAACAATAAAAGGACAAGTACCCCAGTTTTTAAACGGGTAGGGAATATGAACAGACGTTTCTCCGAAGAAGATAGACAAATGGGCGATAAGCACAGGAAAAAATGCTCAACTCATCAGTCATTAGTCAAAACCACAGTGAGGGGACACCTGGGTGGTGCAGTTGGTTAAGCGTCTGAGTCTTGGTGTTGGCTCAGGTCCTGATCTCAGGGTCGTGAGATCAAGACCCACGTTGGGCTCCACACTAAGTGCGGAGTCTGCCTGAGATTCTCTCTCCCTCTTTCTCTGCCCCTCTTGCTTGTGCTCTCATTCTCTCTCTCTCTCTCTCTCAAATAAATAAATAAATCTTAAAAAAAAACACACACAATGAGATACCATTTCTCACCTACTAGACTGACTATAATCAAAAGGCAGGCACTAACAAGTGTTGCTGAGGATGGGGAGAATCGGAACCCTCATATACTGCTGGTGGGAATGTCAAAATGGGGAAAACCACTATGGAAAAGGGTATAGCCATTCATCAAAGGTTAAACAGAGAGTTACCGCACCCCCCAGTGATTCCACTTCTAGGTATATACCCAAGAGAAATGAAAATACACATCCACACAAAAACTTGCACATGAATGTTTATAGCAGCATTATTCACATTATTCATAATAGCCCCCAAGTGGAAACAACCCACATGCAAAATGTGGAAATGTGGCAATGGAATATTATTTGGCAATAAAAAGTAAGTACTGACTTTTGCTACAACATGAATAAGTGAATCTTAAAAGCACATTATATGCTCATGAAAGAAGCCAGACACAAAAGGTCACATATTTTCTGATTCCATAATATGAAATGTCCAGAGCTGGCAGATCCATAGAGATGGAAAGTAGATCAGTGGTTTCCAAGGGGAGAGGGGCACTGCTAGTGGGCACAGAGTTTCTTTGGGGGATGATAAAAGTGTTCTGGAATTAGATAGTGGTGATGATTACACAACCCTATAAATATACTAAAAACCACTGGATTGTACACCGGGGTAAATTTTATGGTATGTGAATTATATCTCAATAAAGCTGGGTTTTTGGTCTTTTTTTTAATGGTAAGGTCCCCACAGGGCCTTCTACCCCATAGGCCCCCAGGAGTTGGTCTATCCAGGCTCAGCTCCTGCCCCTTCCAAGCTGCGTTCCTGGATAGATGGTGGGGTGCCGGGCAGTGGCTACCCTGATGTGGGTGGACACAGGACTCTGCTTCCTCCCATGGGCCCATGGAGGTTGCTTCTTCCTGAAACATTCTTTCCCCCACTCCTGCTCATCCTCTGGATCTCAGCTAGGAGGGTCTGTACTGCGTGCGCTTTCCTCAGAGCAACGGGAAACCATGAGGATGAGAAGGATGGCATGCCAGACTCAGGTTCTAGAAGGACCCCTTTGGTTCTTCTGCAAGGGATGGAACAGCAGTACAAGGCTGGAGGCATGAGGCCAGGAGGAGGCCATGGAGAGACCTGGAGTGTAGGCCTGGAGAGGCAGGGGCTGCCCAGGTACAGAGAAGGGACATGCTGGGGAGGAATTTGAGAGCCAAAATTAAAGTGACTTCAAGATAGGGGACAGGGAGTCTCGGATGGCGCCGGGTTCCAGCGGTGCAGAGGGCTGGCTGGGGATGGGGCCAGTTCTGAGGTGGGAAGCACTGTAGAAGGAGCACGTCTGCTGTGAGGTTTTCTGAGGCGGCCAACTGTGGAACCCCAGCAGATGGCATCAGCCCCACGTCCAGATCCAACCAGTCACTCCCCATATTCAACTCCCTTGATACTCCCATTTTCTGGGTTAGGTCTCTATACCCTGCACTGGCCAGGGCCACAGCCTTCTCACTGGTCCCCAGCTCAGAAACCATCAGTGGTTCCCCACTGCCCTCAGAACAAAGGCCAGAGGCTCCAGGGGGGCCCACCTGGCTTTGCAGCCTCCCCACACCCCACACTCGCTCAGTCCTCCTCCACCCACTCCCCCCACCCCTGCCTTTGGGTATGCCGTGTTTCCACCACCTCTCTGCCTCCTTGGGAGCCCTTCCTCCCTGAGCCTCGGCAGCATGGGGCCCTTGGCTCTGCCAGTCTTTTCTGAAACACAAACCAGGAGGCATGACCTGACCAGGATTTCCAGTGATCGTGACTTTATTTGAAGTGACTTAGAAAATATATTACCATGAAATCATGTGTAGTCACAAACTTGTTGCATGATCTTAAATAGGAAAGAACTAAGAGTATCCGTGGGTCTTATTCTGTCCTGTGAAGTTGCTTCGAGCCCAGACACACTGCATGTCAAGTCCACGAGAGCAGGGACCCCATCTGCCAAGTTCTTGGATGCGGCCCCAGTGCCTGGGGAAGTGCCCGGATAGTTGGGGTGCTAAGGAGGGGCCGGGAGGGTAGGAGGAAGGACAGTAGAAGGACAGGAAAGAGAGAGGGAGGGACGGGGAGGAGGCCAGGTAGCTGTGTGGGTAAATGGATGGGTAGGAGGCTCAAGTGCACAAGGTTCCTATGGGCGCATAGACCACTTAAGCCCAGCCCCTAGACCAGAGTCCAGAGAGAATGGCTCTTCCTGGGGCTGAGCTGGGATCCATGGATCACCTGGGGGCACAGAAAGAACCACCTCATCCCAGCCCACTCCCTGGTCTCCAGCCTCCCTGAGGGCCTCCACTGAGCCTCTAGGCGTGGCTGGCCTCTCCAGCAAATTGACCAGAACTCTCTGGAGCCATCCTTGACCCGTCTGCTTGCACTTGCACACACACTCTCCCTCTCTCCTTCTCTTCTCTCTCTCTCTTTTTCTCTCTCCCACATCCAATCCATCAGCAAATCCTGTTACATTATTTTCAACAGCCTCCTATCTGGCTCCCTGGCTCTGCCCTTGCCCCTCCCCCAGTCTACTCTCAACTCAGCAGCCAGAAGGATCCTTGTAAATGGTGAGTCCAGGAGGCCTCACCATCTGGCCCCCATTTCCTCACTGAGCTCCTCTCCTACCGCCTCCTCCTCCCTCACTCCCCTCTAGCCACACTGGCCTCAGCCTCCTTGCTACTCCTCGACTGTGCCAGGCACGCTCCCTGCTCCACACCTTTGCCCTGGCTGTTCCCTCTGCCTGGAATGCTCGACCCCCAGAGAGCCATCTGACTCACTTCCTCACCTCCTTGCCATCTTTGCTCAAGTGTCACTTTCTCTATTAGACCTTCCTTGGACACACTATTTACAAATGAAAATAAAAATCCACCCCTTGTTTCCTTTTCCTGTTTTATTTTTCTTCTTAGCACTTATCACTCTGGACCAAAATACTTTTTTACTTCCTTATTATGCTTTTTGTCTGTGTTCCTCCATGAGAAGGTGATCTCCATGAGGGCAGGGGTCTTGTCCATTGCTGTGTCCCCAGCACTGAGCACAGGGTCTGCCAGGCACAAATGAGGTGCTCAGTAAACATTTGCAGAATGAATGAATGAATCTCTGGGGTCCACGCTTGCTCTTACTGGGCTGGTGTGCCCCAGGCCCAACACCCATGCAGGTCCTCATTGCTCCATCACTGCCTTTCCCCTTGGCCACTGACTGATTTAGCCCACCAGGGGTCACTTAAAGGTCCTGAAGTCCCTTGGGGACTGCCTCCCCACCCCCAAAAGGGCTGCCCACGCTCTCTCAGAGGCTGATAGGATGGGCATAGCCAGGGGTGGCTCCCAGAGTTGAGTTCCAGGGAAGACAATCCAGGGCTGGCCCCTCCTGCACTTGGTTCAGAAACATTCATGCAGCCCCTTCCCCGGCGGGCCCACGTGGGCCCTAGCAGCCAGGACTCCTGTGAACACCGCCACTTCACGGTCTCCACTCTCCTGTCCTGCCTGAGCCTCCAATCCAGCCTGGCTCGCTAGGCAGAGTGGACAGAGTGGAGCTGCGGGGTCACCTGTTCAAAGAGGTCACGCGAGCTGCCCAAGGCCCCCGGCAAGGTTCCAGGCTTCCCTGGTGCTGAGCCAGATGAGATGGGACGGAGTGTGCCGGCTCCTCCCTAGTTACCCCCATGGCACAGGGGACACTGAACGGGCGGTGGGGAGTCTCCAAGCGCCATCAGACCCCAGGAGTGGTGTGCCAAGTCGAGCTTCAGTGCTAACAGCTCGGGGACTGAGGCCAACCAATGGATGAGCAGTGACAGCAGGTTTGCGGTTGTAGACACTTGACTCTGGAGACTCAGGGAACTTGTTGGCTGTGGAGGGCGCATGTACACGTGTGCACGTGTGTGTGTGTGTGCATTTGAGTGTGTGTGCGCGTGCGTGTGTGCAAGTATTATAGGGCACAGGGCTCATGAACAGGCAGATTGCCATGGGCCCCCAATCCGTGTCCCCTCACCCCAGTGCCTCCAAGAGGGTGGCCTGGAGATGAAGAAGGGCACCCAGGAAGGAGAGAAGGTCTCTGGACCATTCAGCCGGGGGCATAAGAGGACAGCATCCTAACCAACACACAGCACAGCAAAGTCAGCCAGACCCAGAGGCAAAACCCGATTCAGCTACCCCACACTGGTCCTCTAAGCCTCAACTACATTATCTGCAAAATGGGTCTCATAATTCCTGCATCACAGAGTAGTCGAGATTAAACAAGATGATGTAGGTATCCAATACATGATAACTATTTAGGTTGCTGGTAGTTCTATTAGAGCTCACATTTGAGATGGAGAACAGGCTGCCCATTTGTTCCAGAAGCTATCCCAGAGCCTCCTTTCTGCCTTGCTGGGAGCAGGGCACAGGACACAAGACCCTGCCCTCAGGGGACTCGCAGATAATAATGAGGCCTGCGAACCCATGGGTCCCAGTTGGCTGGCTTTTGGAGGCAGTGTGGTTTCCTGCTTTATGAGCACAACCTCACTTAATCCCCTAGAGAACCCTGTGAGTTGGGGGCTGCTACTGCCATCCTGCAGATGAGAAAGAGAGGTGAAGTAACTGGTCCGTGGTCACCCAGTAGACGAAGGGCAGAGCCAGGATTTGGGTGGAGGATCTTACCACCACACTCAGGCAGGACAGAAAGCTCTGGGTCGTTGCCCAAATCGAGAAAGCACCTGAGGCTGTGGGAGCACTGGGGAGGGAGGGTGCTGACTGGGGTGGCTCAGGAAGAGACTGACCCTGTAAGCAGGGACTTAAGGCTACAACAGCTGGGACAGGAAAAGGGGAAGTGGCCAGGCAGAGAGGGCAGCCTGAGGCAAGGCCCAGAGTGAGGAAAGAGCCGCCAACCCTCCCTGCCCAGATCCTGGCTCTGCCCTCCCAGCTGATGCAGCCCACTCACACCCTCTTGCCTTTGTCTATGCAGCCCCCTGTGTGCATGCCATCTTCCTTCTTCTTCCCTCCAGGCCCAGCGGTGGCAGGGCAGGATTTGAAAACAGACCTGTGCATTTCCTGCCCAGCCCTGCTCTGCCTCACAGAGAGGGAGAGACTTAAGCCCGAAGAGACTCAGGGTAGGGCGGAGTCTGCCTGGAAGAGCATGGTGAGCAGGGAGGAACAGACTGTGCAAAGACATGAGGGCAGAGTCTGGGTTGTGCCCTCCTGCCCAGCTCAGAGTCCCCTCATCACACCCCAGGGCTCTGAAGCCAATGCTGCTCCCACTGCCCTGCCCAGGGGATGGCAGGCTATAGACCAGGAATGCTTACACCCAGGGATAGAACTCTGGCTCTCATACTGCTCAACCCAGTTTTTTCCTCTCCCTGAAATATGGCCTTCTCTCCTGTGATGTGAGGTCATAGGCCCCACCCCAAGAATTATTCAAGAGGAGGTGAGGAAAGTCCCCAGGCCAGAGTATGTGCTCAACGAACAGCAGTTGCTTGGAGCATCGTGACAGAGCCCATCTGGGTGAGAGTTCCCCAGCTCTCTGGGTCCTGGCATTGAGCCACTCCCTAGGCCAGGAACCAAGCTCTGGAGGGGAGGGAGGCTCTGAGTTTAGCCTGGGTCGGTCTGTAATTAGAGCAGTGAGGTTCTTACAGAGACAAAATGTAAACCCAGCCTCTCCCGGAGGCTGGGAAGTCTGTGGTAGCAAGGGGTCTGCTCTGCCCTCAAAGCCATGCTTTCCAAAGTCACTGTGGGGACTCCATCCCCATAGTGTGTTACTCTGTCATGGCCCAGCCCATCTGACAGATGAGACTGGGAGGCAGATATCTAGGGCAGTTCACTCCTTACACAGACCCCTCGGCTCCCCAGACAGAGGCAGGGCTGATGAAGTGGCCCCTTTCTCACTCTGACCTCAGAGCCTGGCCATTATAGAAGTCTGGGAGTCCCAGGAGGGGACAGTGGTACTTACTGGGCACCTTCTTTGGGTGCTTTACAGTGCTCCCAGACTCCTACTACCTCTGACAGCTAGGTCTTAATATTCCCATTGAACAGCTCAGGAAACTGAGGCTTGGACTGCTCAGTCCAACAGCCCTTCTGACCTTAACCTTTCCTCCCACCAAATGCAGAGGTTGTTGGAACTCCAGGGATGATGGGGAGTTCACACCAGCAAAGATCCTATCTTGGGCATACCTGAAAGAACATTCTTCTCAGTGTGAGCCGAAACCGGCCCCCTGAAGCTCCCACCAGAGGCCCCAGTGGTCTGCTGCATAGGGAACCAGGCCCTCTATCCCTGAGGCAGGCTTTGGAAATTGAATGTAGCAGAACACCACCAATTAACCAGCATGCCTCCCTTGGACAAGGGCTCCTCTCTGAGCCTCACTTTCCCAAGCTGTACAATGGGGATAACAACAGCCCCTGTGTGAGGGGTAGTTGTGAGGCTTCAGGGGGTTAACAGGGCTGGGAATTTTCCAGGAGCAACCAGAGTCTCATCCAGAGTCTTCAGAGAAGCTCCAGCCAAGGAAAGAGGCTCAGGGGGCTTTCCAGAGGCCTGACTCACCTTCCCCAAAGGAAGGAGTGACCTTGATCAGGGCAGCCTCATGGTGGGGTGGGGGGGCAGGACTCAAACTTGGGGCCTGTCATGATTGGGGATTTCACCCGTACAATTGTTTTTGTTTGTTTGTTTGTTTGTTTTTAAGGAAGCTCTACGCCCAACGTGGGGCTTGACCTCACAATCCCAAGATCAAGAGTTGCATGCTCTACTGACTGAATTGACCAGGCACCCCTCGCCTGTTCAATTCTGGCTCCCCCAGACCTGGCACGCGCTCACCTGCCCCACCCAAAGGATGCGGCTCAGTTTTGTTGAAGGACAGCAGAGCTTGGGATCAAGTAGATCTGGGTTCAAGTCCTTCATCTGCCATTTACCAGCTATTTGGTAACATACCTGCCGGTCACCTCTCTACTCTGAGCCCTGGCTTCTCCAGCTCCAGGAAAGGGCCTGTCTCTCAGGGCTGCGGTGCCCAGCAGGGTGTGAGGTCAGAGCTGGCCATCCCCTTGAGTGCAGAGACAGGTGCACCCCAGGCCCCCACTGGGGACAACCAGTCCACTCCCATCATTGTCGTCCCTGCCTCTCTGTTCGCTGAGGGAGGCACTGAAGAAGTGCAGCCCGGAGACAGGCCCCATGTCTTTCCACATTCTGTTCCCCCTGCTGCCATTCTCTTCCAGGCAGACTTCTCTCTATCCTGGGTCCCTCCAGGCTTAATTAAGTCCCTCCCTCTCTGTGAAGTAGGATAGTGCTGCAGGAAAGGCATGTGGTCAGGAGTCTACCGATGGGAAACGGAGCCCAAGAGAGGAGAAGCAATGCGTCCAGGATCACACAGATGCAGAGGGACAGCGGGGATTCCAACTCGGGCTCCCCCTAACACGTCTCCAAGCAGCACTTAAGACCTTCTGCAATCTGTCCCCTGCTCGCGAAGCTGTGCACATACATACCCGATACATTCCAACCTTGGGAAACCCCAACTTGGAAAACCCACCAGGTTCTTGTTGACCTCGAAGGCCCCACCTGTTCTCCTGTGCCCTCCCAGCCCTGTCCTCAGCCCCTGGAGTGTACTGCCCACCTGTCCACCCAACCCCCCTTCCTCCAATTCCTCTTCCCCCTCTGGTCACCTCGTGTTATCACCTCCTTCAGGAAGCAACCTCCGACCATGGGACCCATTTCTCCTCTGAGCTCATTCCCCAACACCATCCCACTCCACCCACTTTGTGATTTCTTGCTTGGTGTCCGTCTCTCCAAATGAGGGCTCTGTGGATGGGTGGGATGGAGTGGGGGGGGGGTTCTTGTTCACATGTGTCGTCTCAGCACCCAGCACAGAACCTGGCATGGACCAGGTGTTCAAGACTTGCTGTTCCTGCATAGCATCCATCCATCTATCTTTTCATTCAGCAGATGCTTATGGAGAAGACAGGCAGAGCCCTGCTCTAGTGCAGTTAGTTTCCACTAATACATGTGTATATTGTAAAGGCAAGTGGGAATAAGCACTATGAGGAGCAACAGTGCAGGGAAAGGACAATAGAGTAGGAAAGGGATGGGGGAAGGTGGTAAGGGAAAGTCTCTCCGAGCAGGTGACATTTGATCAGATCTCTGAAGCAAAGGAGAACGTGATATACACATCAAAGGAAAGAGTATACCAGGGAGAGGGAACAGCAAGTGCAAAGGTCCTGAGGTGGGAATGCACATGGTATGTTGGAGGAAATGCAAGGAGGTCAATGAGGGGTAGGGATGGCAGGAACTGAGGTTAGAGGGGGGTCAAGCAGGGGGACAGAGGCAGGACTCTGCTTTGACACTGACTTAGCCATTGCAGGGTTCTGGGCTGAGGAGTACAGAGTTTGACCCAAGTTCTACCAGGATCACTCTGGCTGCTGCACCGCGAACAGATGCCAGGGACCAGGGAAAAGAAGGAGATCCACGAGGAGGCCACTACACTCATACAGTGGCAGGGGACATGGTCAAATTGCTGATATATTTTGAAAGCATAGCCAGTGGTATTTGCTGATGGATTGAATGAGGGAGGAGCGGGGGGGGGGGGGAGGGGGGAGAGGAGAGAAAGGGAGGGGAGGAGTCAACAATGTTTGCAAGGTTTGGTGCTTGAGCAAGTGCACGGAAAGTGGAGGTGGCGTTACCTGAGATGGGGAAGATGTGATAGTGGGGCAGGTTTCTGGGGGTGACCCCTGAGGCAGAGGGCTCAGCGGCCGTCCACACGGAGATGTGGCAGAGGGCATCAGCTGCATAGGTCTGTAGTTCAGGAGAGAAGTCCAAGCTGGGTGTGGGCACCCGTCATATGAGTCCCCATGTTTTGCACATAGTAGGTCCTTAGTACATGGCTGCTGACCTGGCCTGCAGGGCCTTGTGGGCAACACAAAACTGGCCACAGCCCCACTCCTGGCCTCTAGGGGAGGTAGACAAGGGCCCTGGGACCCAGCACAGAGCCACACCCTGAGAGGGACACATGATGACACGGTGGGAGGGTAATCTAGGAAGCTTCTTGGATGGGGTAGTGGGAGAGTCTTGGCAGAGATGGGACAGGCATTGGAAGGCAGGTGCTCCAGCTTCAGGGGTGAGGTGGGAAACAGGTGGAGGAAGGCTCAACAGAGCCAGGGGGGCTGGGGTGAAGTGGACGGGTGTAGGAGCCCAACCCCTGGCTCCAATTTGGGCTCTGTGACCTTGGACAAAGATCCTTGACATCTTTGTTTTTGTCTCTAAAATAGGAATAATAACCATACCCCCTGCATACATTGGTGTGAAGATCAAACAAGTTAATCCATGGAAAGTGCCCCCAAAGAAAGCAGTGGCAGGTGCTCAAAAAATGTGACCTACCCATTAGTAGCTCGTCCAAAGAAGGCGGTGTCCTCCAGCCTGGGAGGCCCGCTAAACGAGGGCAGAGGACCATGCATGAGGCCCAAGTATGAGGTACCTGGGGCTCAGATGAGGAGGGGAACTTTATTGCCTTCAGGCAATGGGGACCCATGGAAAGTTCTGTGCAGAGCGATGAGGAATGTTCCATTCAGTTCTTGATTATCCCCTACCTGTGCTCAGCTTGACACATCCCCTCCCATTCCAGGCCCAACAGTCCTACCGGTCAACCTGCCTGCAGGGCTCAGGGGCACATCTCATAAAAACAGCTGAGGCTTGATGATCCGTTTACTATGTCAGTCCTCACAATGGCCCCATGCAGGAGGTTGGCTTTATTATCATAATGCAGATAGTAGCTGGCCGAACCAGGATGTAAAGACTAGAATCTACACTGGCTTCCCTTGGCTCCAAGGCTGTCCCCGGAGCCCTACAAAGTGGCCGGGCATCAGGGGAGTGTCCAGACCTATGGATTCTCCCAGCACATAGGGCGGGGTCCTTGTGCCAGTTCACGGTGGGGCAGAGACTATGAGGTGACGTGACTTGCCCAAGGCCCCACAGCTTGTGGGAGCTGGGACTCCAATCCAGATCTGTGAGACTCCAAATGCCCACACCGGAGGCGTGGCGGGCATCACACACCCAACCCTGAGCTTCCTTTAACCTGGGCCTGCAGCAGGGGTGAGCTCCCTCAGTCTGGAGCTATTTCTGAGCTCTGAGGCGTGGCGGGGCAGGGAAGACAGTGGATCCCCTGACTCCCACGCTGCCCCTTAACTGTCTGCTCCCCTCTTGACTTTGTCCTTTCAAAGAGGTTTTTCATCCCCAAAACCGCCCTGGCTCCCTGTTCCTGGCTCTGCCCTGCCGAAGGGACACTGAAAAGCAGGCTTAACTGCATCCTCTTTACAGTTTCCCAGCCAGAAAAACCAGCAGAGGGAAATACAGTGTTTGCAGACCAGGTCAGGTCCAAGGTCACTCTATAAAAATGGATTCCTGGAAAAACATAAACCAGCAATTTACCCCATGAATTTTATTGGCCTCAAAACCAAAAAAACAAAACAAAACAAAAAAACACCCAAACAAACAAAAAAACTACCCCATTTGAATAATGAAGGGAGATAAACCATTCCCAGTTCCTCTTTTATTAGTGAATAAGGACCCACAAAAACTCAACCGAAAGCGAACATGCAGCATCAGGTCTGATTTATTAGACGCTTTCATTTCACAAAAACCAGCATTTCTATTAAAATAGGATGATATCCAAAAGATCTGTTCGCTTAAAAAAAAAACTGTCTTTGATACAGGACAAGGCTTAGTTTTATTTTTTGTTTTTTTTTAAACAAAGCTCACATTCTCCTGACTTCACGCCTGTTACTACAGCCAGAGGGAAACTGATTTCAGAATCCATCTGATATGTCGGATTTCTTTGTGGCATCTACTTCATCGCTCAGCAGCCAGCCATGATGTCATAAGCCCATCAGATTTCCGGTAGGGGGGAAACGCTGGGGAATTGGAAAGAATGGATGTTTCTTACCCGTCAGGAAAGGGAGAGGGGGGGAAGGGGCTGGGTGTGTTTGGGAGGTGGGGAGACGGGAGGCAGGCTCAGTGTTTGTGATATTTAATGTCAGGCAGAAACCTGAAAAATCCAGCCACCCAGATGTTTTCTAAATATCCAGATGTCTGGCACTGAGCTCCCCCCCCCACCTCCCATCCCAAGAGGCACCCGACGTTTCAGCTTTGACCTCAGGTTTACAGCGAGGGCATGCTGCCAGGAGCCCTACATCCTCAAGGCTGCCCACCCTCGGGGTTGGGAATTTTTTTCTAAATCTTTACACATGGATGACAGGAGTAACTAGGTCCAGATTTTTAAAAGCTGTTGAAGCAGTGATTTGAAAAGTTCAGTCCCTGGAATTAGCTTCCACAGAATACACTGTATAAGCCAAAAGGGAGGAAAGAGATCCCCTAGCCAACACTCACACAAACATATGTGACTCTTAAGCCATAGGGCTTAAAAACCCAAAACAAAACCAGTGAGTCTGAGAATCGAGGACTCCAGACTGACACCGAGAAGCGATGAGCCCTCCCCCAGGAGCACGCTTCCCCCAAATCAGAAAAACACCAAACAGCTTTGTTCTTCCTGACAAAGCCCCTCGCTTCCAAGGAACAGACAGTACCAACAAAAGCACAGGGTAGAACTAATTTACACTGAGGCTTGGGGCTTCAAGGAGTCATAAAGTACAGAAATGGCTTTGCCGGGGAAGCTGCCTCTCTACAGCTAGCAATGGGGACCCCCTGGCCTGGGGGAGTCCCACAGGCCACAGACAGAGTGGCGTTCAGGCTTCCAGGCACACACGCCCACTGAGGCCACCACCGAGGCCTGTGACATCACGGCTAATTGCTCCTGAAAATGAGCCAAGAACTGCAGGCCCCTGGGGCCCAAACCCTGCGGCTTCAGCTTCGTAGGGAGCCAGGAGGAGAAGCAGCCGGGAGGGGGGCCATCTCCAATTAGAACCGAGCGCTTGGATAATGAAAAAGAGGGTGGCCAAGGGGAGGGTGTCTGGCAGAGGGCTGGAGGAGGTGAGTGGGGGCTCAGGGATGGAGCGGGGGAGGGGGGGCTCTGTGGCCTCATCTCCTAGAACAACCTCTATGCTTTTCAGATGGGGAAATTGAGGGCCAGGAGTGGCTGAGTGGCCCGCCCAAGGTCACCAGGCTAATTAGCGGGACAGCCTGTACCGGGGAACAGAAAACACAGGCCTGGCATTGCACAGCTCTTCCCTGAACGTTATCTAATTTAATCCTCACAACACCCTGTGAGGGAAGGATTATCATTAACCTCAGTTACCAGAGGAGCCAATGGAGGCGCAGAGAGGTTAAGTAATTTGCCCAAGGTCACACAGCTTGTCATTAGCAGAACTCGGCCTGAACCTCTGAGTTTCACCAACTCCAAATACAGTGCTCTTTCTGCTAGGTGGGGGAGGGGGAGGGGGGGAGGCGGTTAAGGTTTAACTGGGAGCAGTGAATCTGATTTAAATACATATTTAAAATGCTGGTGATCCCCACAGAACAGAAGGACGTAAATCATTGCAAATTAATTTTTTAAAGCAATTCCAGTCCGGAGGGCTGGCTGGCTGGGTGGGTGGGGAGGCCGCTTTTCTTCGGTCCCTGCCAGAGCCTGAATAAAGCATGCAGACATTCTCTCTAGCCGTGCATGGAGGCAACTCCCTGAAGTGGAGGGGGGGGCGGCTAAAAGCTTTGTTGGGCATCTGTGAGAGCATAATCTGCCACAGGAAAGGTGCCAGGCACACAGGTCTGACAGAGCCAGGGGAGGGAGAAATCCACTAAGTGTGGAAACTACGAAAAATAAGAAGAGTCGATCCTTGGAAGCCTGAGTCCTACTTTCCAGCCAGGAGTTTCAGTGAACGGTGGGGAACCCGGGCAGCTATCTGTGGCCCAGAGGCCTGACTCTGGGTCAGACAGGTGCGGCCCAGGGTCCCGTCCCCTCCAGATTGGGGGAGGAGCGGGGGAGGCCATGCAGTTACTATGGCCCTGTGCCCTGGCCATCCTGGGGACCCTGCTGGCCACCACCTTCTCCAGAGTAGCATTTGAAGGAAACCAAGCCTCCCAGAGCTGGGACAGAGGTTGGACTGGGGACTAGGTTGGTCTGAGCCCAGAGAACAGGACAGGCACCTGTCCTCAGGCCTCCCCCTCTGCAGGTCCCTTCCCTTCCACTGGAACAGCCTTGGAGCTTCAGTGGGCCATCTGTGCCAGGCCTCTCCTTGCTCTCTTCCTCACTAGGCCTGCTGGTTTCTTTTACTTTATTTCAGTGAACTACAAATGGGGTGTGGAGCCCAGGACTCAGTCCAGGGAAGGAGAGAGAAAAGTTTCTGCCATCTGAATGCCCGACCTGGCTGAGCAGTTTGTGTTTTTCTGGGGAAATTCTACCCATCCTTTATTCGATTTGTCTACTGTCTACCCAAAAGAGATTCGGGTCCTGCCTTCATGACGCATTTGATGGAGGGAAACAAACATTAACCCAATAATGACACAAAAATGTCCATGGAAGGAATGGTCCCCAGACTATGATAGCCTGTCAACAGGGGAAGTGTCAGGTCAGTGAGGTCAGGGAAGGCTTCCTGGAGGAGGTGATTGGGGCCCAAAGTTTGAGGAGCCATGAATCCCTCTGACAGTGAGTCGAGTGTCGCAGACCCTGCGACAGCCGCTTAGTGAGCGGGATGGTGCCGCGATTTCTCCCGGTGCCCCTGCGCCCCACGAAGCCCCACGAAGCCTTTCCTCACCCAAGCTTGCTTCCCATTCCCATGCCCCATTCCCTTCTGGACTATTATTCATCATCTGTGTCCCTGCACTGGTGTGGAAGTCCCAGACTAGGTCTGCCTTGTTCACCACTGAGTTGCTTGTGCCTGGGATGTTTGATGACTACTTTTTGATCAAAAAAATACACATGTGCAAAGGACCTGTGGTGCAGTAATCAGAGAGCCCAGGAGGGTGTAGGAGTAAGAATGGGGGCAAAAGTCACAGCCAGCAGTGATGGGGCTGGGCCACTCCAAGAGCCTCCCTGGATGTGCAGCTATCTCTTCCCTCCTCTGGGCTCCCTTAAGCCTTCCCCCTGTGGCAGAAACTGGGTTTGGGGGTCTTCCTTCTTCTACAGGAGACTGTCACACAGGTACTCCCTCCCACTTGATCTGCCCCAGGCACAGCACCCCTGGGGATCAGGTAGGCGGGGACTAGCATCACCTGCCCAATAGGCTTCCTCCCCACCACTGCCTTCCCTCCTCCATTCATTCCCTCACCTGGTGCTGAAGGGTCCCCCAAAGCCACAGAGGGAGGCAGATCCAGGAGTCCCAACCCCACCCCCAAGTCCCATCTGCACCCCCCCCCACTACCACGCCTTTCTCCTCACTGAGGCGGAAGTGACAGGAGAGAAGGAGCTCGGCTCCGAGCTCGGACCAGACCGGGTTTGAGTCCCCTCAGCGTGTGTCGTGTCGGTAAGCTGGCCTCTGCCCCTCAGATTCCTCCCAGGTGAACTGGAGAGACCCCGGGCTCCAGCGGGCACAGCGCGGGCGCTTTGGGAACCTGTCTGAAAGGGCGAAGTCAATCTCCTCTCGTTTCCCTCCCGCGCTCGGTTCAGCTACTCCCTCCCCCCCGCCCCCCTTCCCCACCCCGAGGCGGCAGCTGGGGCTGGGGCGCGGGGGTCCCGCACGGCGCCGGCGGGCGGCGAGCTGCGGACACTCTCCGGCCGCGCGCCCCGGGCCTGGCGCCGCGCCTCGGTCTGCGCCCGGCCCCCGGCGCGCCCGCCCCGCGCACTCCAGCAAACTTTCCGCGGCCGCCCCCCGCGCGCGTCTACACCGCCCGGCGGCCCTGCGGCGCTCCCCCTGCCCCACGCGGCGCTGCAGGGTGCCTCGGTCAGAGTCCGCGTCTCCACGGTCTCACTGCCGCGAGTTACGCGGACTGCCTTGACTACCTCGGGATTTCGCAGGCGCCTCAGCCGGACCGACTGCGCCCGTCTACACCGCCACGGCAGCCCCCGGGTCACTGAAGACTCCTCGGCTCAGGGGCCGCGCGTCCACGTCGCCTCCGAGATGCCCCAGCTCCCGGACCGCGTCTACACCGCTCAAGGCTCACGAGGCTCAGAGCGCGACCCAGGACGCAGACCCTGCGACAGCCGCTTAGTGAGCGGGATGGTGCCGCGATTTCTCCCGGTGCCCCCGCGCCCCACGAAGCCGGCCGGGGGTTGCTTACCTTGCCCGCGCCCTCACGCTCCTGTCCTGGCGGTGCGGTCCCTTTCATACATTTTGCAATATTGTCGACAGCGAAAGAAAATATTATAAATCCTCTCCCGGTCACGTGGCTGTCCCCCAATCTCCCCGCTTTCCTCTCTTTTCGGCCTTTGAGACAATACTCGGCCCCAGCCGCCGGCCGCTGGCCAGGGCGCTCCAGGCAGGCGCTGCTGGCCGCGGCGGGGCGGGGCCTGGGTGAAGGGGGCGGGGACTGGGCGGGGCGGGGCGGGGTGGGGCGGGGCGCGGCGCGGCGCGGCGCGCGGGCTCCAGCAGCCCTCCCGCGGGAAGCCGGGGCCCTGCTACAAGCGCTCCTGTACCAGCTCTGATTGGTCGGCCGGCCGGCGACGCTGAGGCCTGATTGGCTGAGATGAAGAAGCGGCTCAGGCAGTGGGGTGGGGGTTGCGGGTTTCATTCTTTGCCTTTTCTTTCCTGGGGCCGCCGCTGCTCTTTTGGGCCCTCCTGAGATCCGCAGCCTTTTCATCGCTGCTTCCGTGCACCCCATCAAAACAACCACCCGAGTATAACTGCAATTCTTTGCCCTTGGCGACCAAATAGGTAGCACCCTGAGGTCGGGAAACTGGGTTTGTGGTGCTCACCCGTGTATCCCCCAGGGCCTGGAACACAGGATGTGCTCAAAATGTTGTTGATTGAATTAATGGGAAATGCGCATAAAGGTTTTTGGAGCTATCTTTAAGGCTGGTAACATCCCTAGAAAATGGTATTATTATTCCCTTTCAAGAATGGGGAGACTGGGGCGCCTGGGTGGCTCAGTTGGTTAAGCGACTGCCTTCGGCTCAGGTCATGATCCTGGAGTCCCGGGATCGAGTTCCGCATCGGGCTCCCTGCTCGGCAGGGAGTCTGCTTCTCCCTCTGACCCTCCTCCCTCTCACGCTCTCTCTATCTCATTCTCTCTCTCAAATAAATAAATAAAATCTTAAAAAAAAAAAAAAGAATGGGGAGACTGACGTGTAGAGAAATGCTGTCACCTGGGGAGTGATGGCTGAGCTGATACTGGGACATGCTTACATCACTGGACCTCAGATCTCTACACAGCGATGCACTGCGGAGTGTCAGGGCCTCAGTTTACCATCTGTCAAAAGATTAGATTGATCAGAGGAGAAAGTGGTTTGGAAGGTTATTTCAGTGAATATGCTGTAGTAGCACTGTGCTTGGCAGTGTGAATGAGACATCTCTAGCCTCCATGTTAAATTCTGGGTCCTCTCCTTTCCTGGCACCCCTTCCCCCACAAATCACAGGGGACGTTAAAAGCACTCTGGTCAAACCAGGCTATCTTACCCATCTCTGAGGGTTTGGGGGCATGTGGGAGGATTTTTCTGGGGGGAGCCACAGGGAAACTAACTTGAGCAGGCATGCTATTCTAGGGGGAGGGGAGTCCTTGGGAAACCCCACTCCATCCCAAACTGGTCCTTTTTTTTTTTTTTTTTTAAAGTAGGCTCCATGCCCAGCATGGAGCCCAACTGTGGGGCTTGAACTCATGACCCTGAGATCAAGACCTGAGCTGAGATCAAGAGTCAGGCATTTAACTGACTGAGCCACCCAGGTGCCCCCCCCCCAGGCTGGTCCTTTTGATTGAAGGGCAGTCTCTGAGATGGGATAGAGGAGAAGGTTTCCTCTGATAAAAAGAGGGTGTAGGAGCTGCTCCTGGAGTTGGGTGAGAGCATTAACTGACCAGAGAAATGCTACCTAAGATCCTGGATGGCCAGGTTCAGGCATGCAGAGGAGCTGGCTTGGAGGCACAGGGAGTTCTCCCTGTGTCTCCGTCTTCACAGGCCCCCTTATAAGGACACCAGTCATTGGATTAGGGCCCACGCTAGTCCAGTATGACCTCATCTCAACTTCATTACATCCGCAAAGGCCCTATTTCCAAATCAGGTTACATTCACAGGTTAGAATTTCAACATCTCGTTTTGGGGGACACAATTCAGCCTGCAACAAGGCTCAATGAAGAAAGAACATTCTGGTCAGAGGGGAACAGCAACAGCAGATTATCCTCCTAGTGCCCACTGCTTTCTGGGGTCTTATCTTCAGCTCCCCTCAGTTCCTGGTACCTGGCAGCTGCTGCTTCTGAGTCAGGAGAGAGCTGATCCTCTGATACGAGGCTTTCTCAAGCCTCTCTTTCCAGCAGAGCCCGGCCTGCCTGTCCCCCCTCTTCCTGCCTGCCTGGTCCCCACCCCCATCCACATCTCACATATGAGATGGACAAGGACAATAAAAGCTGTTTCACAAGCGGGTGGTGATTAATCGCCAAGTTAATTAAAGAGGCAGTAATTACACTCCGATTTCAGAGGAAGGAGCGATGTCTTGGGCAGGGATGGGTGGTCAGCCTCGGTCTCCCTGAAGAGGTGGGGCTGGAAGACAGAAGGGATTTGAAAAGACAGGAAGAAAAAGCAAGTAACATTTTTAACAAGTGGGTACTTCAACCATAGCTGTAATGTTTTATTTGACAGAGTTAGGTGGCGGACTCAGACGTTAAGCTCATCTCTGTACTTTTCTGTGTCTTTGAAATATTTCATTAACAATAACAACAACAACAAAAAGGCAGGGGGGGTTAAGTTTGGGATTTACAGATGGCCTCAAATACCAGTGTGTCCCACTTTACACAATGGAGAGGGCCTTAAAATTATGTGTAAATCGAATCCCGTTTGCCCACCCAGTACATCTTAACATCGACAATGCTCGATCTTCATTTCTGATTGATTTTCCCTGGCAGAGGCGCAGAATTCTTTGCTTTAAGTGTCAGGCTCTCTCTGTCAAGTAGTTAATGACCTATAAAGCACTTAAAATGTACTGGAGGAGATGCTATTTGGAGGCAGCCCGTGGTGTACCCTCTTCTATCGTCAGTAATCACCCCTCATTTATTTGCTCTTATTGGTTTAGAATTTGCTGTCGGTTTTCCCTAAAATGAAGCCCATCAGGAAAGATCCAATTCCATATGGGCCTAGATGGGTGCTGGGGTTGGTACCCTGAGGCAGCAGCAGCAGATGAGGGAAAGGGCCTTTCCGTAAGAGCCCTTGACCATGGGTGCACTGGCCACCTCTTGGACACCTTCCCTGACTATCTCCGCAGCTATGGCCACCACAGCCTTCCCAGTTTCTGCTTACCATGTGTCTGCTGCCTCAACCTGTCCCCTGAGTCCTGATCCATTCTTTTGGCTGCCTTTAGGACACCTCCTCCTGGTTGCTGCCCGGATTTCTCCCTACATTGGTGCTCCACTCCTGTACTTCTGGAAACTTCAGTTTCCTCCTCTGCCATGCCCCAGAGCCGGTGCCTACTCTTGGGCAACTGGAAGATGACACCAGCCTGGCAATGTCAGTGCTGGGAGTGAGAGAAGAGGTCCAAGGTTGGCGTAAACACAGAGCAGCGACAGAACCTCCAGGGTCGGAGCTGTGAGGAGCAACCACAAGGAGCACAGAGCAGGGAGGAGCCACTGACCAGGGGGCCTGGGAGGCTGAATAGGCCTTTCTTTCTTTCTTTTTTTTTTAAAGATTTTATTTATTTATTTATTTATTTGACAGAGAAAGAGATAGTAAGAGCAGGAACACAAGCAAGGGGAGTGGGAGAGGGAGAAGCAGGCTTCCCGCAGAGCAGGGAGCCCCATGCAGGGCTCGATCCCAGGAACCCGGGATCACGACCCGAGCCGAAGGCAGACGCCCAACGACTGAGCCACCCAGGTGCCCCTGAATAGGCCTTTCTAGAAGGGAAAGCATATTAGTTTTCTATGGCTGCTATAACCCAGTTACCACAAACTCAGTGGCTTAAAACAGTGCACATTTATTCTCTAACAGTTCTGAAAGCCAGAAATGCAAAATCAGTTTCACCAGGCTGAAACCAAGGGGTTGGCAGGGCCACGCTCCTTCCAGATCTTTGAGGGTAATCTGCCCGTCACCCTTTCCAGCTCTAGAGCTGCATTCCTTGGCTCATGGCCCCTTCCTCCATCCTCCTCCAAAGTTGACAGGGTAGTAACTTTAAATCTCTCTACTTCCATCCTCATATTGCTTTCTGCCCTCCATCTATAATCCCTCTTATAAGAACACCTGCGGATTGTAAAAACCAGGATAATCTCCTCATTTTAAAATCCTTAATCACATCCGCAGAGTCTTTGCCATATAAGGCGGCATTCATGGGTTCTAGGAATTAGCATGTGGACATCTCAGGGAGGCCCACTGCTCAGCCTGTGGCAGAAGGCAACTGAGCAAAGAGGTTCAGATCACGGGCTCTGAAGTCACTTCTGGGGCCTGAATCTCAGCCTTACCACTTGCCCCCTGTGTGGACTTGGGCAAGTTGCTACATCTCTCTGATACTCTGTTTCCTCATCTATAAAATGGAAACAGTGCCTAGCTCCAGAAGAGAACGTAGTAAGCATGTAAGCACACAGTAGGCAGAGAGAACTCCATGAGCCAGAGCCTGGGAGGACTCTTGTGTAAGAGGGAGGGAGGAAGGGCAGGACGGGGGGCAGGGCAGGCCGGGCTGGAGGGCTGGAGGGCGGTGGACTTGGGCACCATCCCAGGGAAGTGTGTGTGCATGTGTGTGTGTGTGTGCGCGCGTGTGTGAGCACAAGCGCATGATGTGTGCTCTGTGCTCTGTCCTGCAGGTCATGAACAGGGGACACAGAAAGTGTTTAAACAGGGCAGTTTTGGGTTTTGTTTCGTCTTATTAAGATAGAATTCACATATCATGAAATTCACCATTTTAAAGCGTATACAATTCAGTGGCTTTTAGCATATTCACAAGGTTGTGGAACCATTACCATTATCCCATTCTAGAACATTTTCATCACCCCATAAAGAAACCCCATACCCATTAGCAGCCATTCCCCCTCCTCCAAGGCAGGGCCGGGTTTTTTTGGAGCATCTTAAAGTTCTCGGCAATCTCCCACTCCAGGCTTGAACCCAGGGAGAAGACAGAGGTGCCCTGCAGCACTGAGCTGTGGGGTGGGAGCACCAGCCATGGGACCAGGCCAGCCTGGGATTGTCTCTCTCCTCAGCCTCTCCCAGCTTCCTCACTGTATCCCGGGAGGCAGGATAACCCACCGCACAAGGCTGAGGAGGGCCAAGGTGTGGGAACTCAGGCCTCACTTGGTATCAGCACAGTTAGCATCTTTATTTCTGGACCTGGTCACTCAGTTCCAGAGTCTCCTTCCCTGCCCCCTGGGACTTGCCCCTGGCCAGAATTTTCCTAACAGGTCAAGGGGGCAGCTCTCCTGGCTTCACTCCCAATACACAGCAATTGAGGGCTCCTGCCCACAGGAGGCAGTCGGCCATGAGGCTGATGGAGGCAGGTGAGAGGCATTTGAGGTTGAGTCCAGAGAGGTCAGAGAAGAGGGCGTTTTTAAGGCCTGAGCAGCCCTGAGTCTCCCCTACCAATCTAGCCATTGTCTGGGGGGTTCTGACCTGGCCAGAAGATAAGGACCCACAAGGGGCTTCTTCAGTGCTCCCACGCTGCACCATGCCACGGGATCAGTGCTGCTGGCTGCTCGGAGGATCCCAGGTCCTGCATGGTCAGGGCTGTCTGGCTTAGCCTAGAGGCAGCTGAGGCAGGAGGAACGGCCATCTGGTGAGGCGAGGGACAGTGGTCAGAACATTGCTGAGCCGGCTAAAGCTTCCCCTGGCAGTGACAAGGGCTTCTGGGATCAATTAGCAGAACCACCCTAACAGGGCTCGCAGCCCCTGATGCAAGCTCCACAGGCACGTGTCATCGATCGGAGCCTCTGACAGCTTTGGGAGCCGGGAGGTGAAGCCAGAGGCCGCTGCTTGCTCTCGCTCTCAGCTCTCGCCTTTCTCTTTCTCGTGTGCCTGGGCCTCCAACCACTCCACATGGAGCCTGCCCCCTCCCGTCTGCCTCGCCGGTGCCGGACTTCCAGACCCTGCACGTTCATGGCCTCACCTCTCCTGGTACGGATGGAGCACCATATCTGTTTCAATTTTCACCTATATAAAATGGATCACGTGCTAGAGATCACTTTCTGGAAACTGGAAAATAAAATCATTCTTCCTCTTTCAGTAAGAACGGGCACTAAATCGCCAGCAAAGGAAAAAGTTCACTTATTCTTTTTTTTAAGATTTTACTTATTTATTTGACAGAGAGAGACACAGCGAGAGAGGGAACACAAGCAGGGGGAGTAGGAGAGGGAGAAGCAGGCTTCCCGTGGAGCAGGGAGCCCAGTGCGGGGCTCGATCCCAGAACCCTGGGATCATAACCTGAGCCGAAGGCAGACGCTTAACAACTGAGCCACCCAGGTGCCCCAAGTTCACTTATTCTTTAAACAAATGGCTCTTGAGCCCCTCGTATGAGTCAAGCACAAGGAGAAACACACAGCATCTTCACATGCTCAGGAAGTTCGGAGTCTGCTGGGGGAGATGGCTGTGTGTGAACCGATTCAACTCAAGGAGGTCGGAGCAGTGAGAAATGGATGAACTGCTTGGTGGGGGAGGAGGGTTGAAGGAAGGCCTCATAGAGGAAGTGGCATTTGAGCAGGAATTCCTCAGGCAAGGAATGGGGTGAAGGGCCTTGGGACAGAGAAAATGGGAGGAGCACAAGTTCAGAGGTGGTGAGCTTGGCATCTCGGTGAACTGCAGCTGTGGGTGGGAGCATGGACGGGGCTTGGGGTGCCTGGGCCAGTGGGAGCTGGTCAGAAACAAGGCTGATGGACTCCATGAGGACAGAAGCATCTGTCTCTTATCCCAGTCTCAGCACAGGCACTGGCACAAAGTTGGAGCTGGACGAGTGTTAAAACAATGAAAGGGTTGTAAGACCCCTAAGTACAGGGCTGAGGAGTCAAGGTTCCACCCTGTGGACAGCGGAAGCCACTGTGAGGTTTTGCACAGGGTGTGAGGTAGGGGTCCAGCTTCATCCTTTCGCATGGGAATGTCCATATCTCCCAGCACTAAAAAGCCTGTTTTTGCCCCTATTGCATTATCTTGGCCCCTTTGTTGAAATGAATAAATGTGAGGGACTACAGGGTTTTGAGAGGGGAGAGGCATGGTCAGCTCTGTGCTATTGAAAGATCAGTTTGGTGGCAGAGACTGGGAAGTGACAGAAGGAGAAGGGGTTGAAGGGAGACTAGATGGGTGGGCTGGACCCAGGAAGGAGGGGGAATTGGGGAGAACAGCTGTCCCCTGATCAGCCTGGGGCTCCTGTAGGGAGCTGTGCCCTGAACCGAGGCCATGAGCTCAGCCAGCCTGGGCCACCCAGGCCTGCCTGTGGCACTCACCAGGGAATCAGAATGGGGTGGGCGAAGGGGCACAGAGAAAAAACCTGTGCTCCTCAGGCCCTCAAGGTCCACAGAGTGGTAAACTTAAATCCTCTCCAGATACAGCCATTGGAAGGAGGTTTTCAGGTAACGAGAGGGTTGTAAATGCAAAACATTGCCAATTACAGCAGCATTATCCCAGATTAGAAAGTTTCCAAGAGGCGGCTCACACCTCTAGGCGTGTTGTGTCCGGAAATTTCCAGGGGAGGCTAGGGATCCAAATGTCTAGGCTGCCTGAAGCCAGGCCCCACAGTGTGTGCTGTCTGCTGGGTGGGCCCAGCTCCACCAACCTCTACAGACCTGCCTTCGTTTCCCCGCCAAAGATAGACTGACTGTGGGGAAGAACGACCCCCGCCCCACCCCCTACAATTCTGAGCAATGTAAGGCTAACAGTGTATCTTTGGCAGAAATTTGTCCCTTCAAGGACTTCCCCAGCCCTGGGGGCACTGAGTCTATCTAAGACACTTTGTGCAAACCCCTCCCCGCTTCATCTGACCCACGGAGTCCGAAAGACCACACACGGTGAAAGCAGCCCAGTGCTGCCCTTTCTGGGCTATATGACCTTCAGCCCCTCTCTCTCAATCATAGTTTCTGCTTTGGTAAGTTGGGGAGACAAGCCCCCCACCAACACTTTGCAGGGTGTTTTTCAGGATTAAATGAGAGAGTGCAGATAGAAGCCTTGAAGAACGGAAACAGTACACACTCTGTGCGTGACTACTTGGCAGTGTCTGCTAAAATAGTAAATGTCCACACCCTGGGCCCCAGCGAGTCCTTTTCGTCATTTCCCACGGAGAAAGTTCTGCAAATTATGTCCAAGGATATTCCCTACAGCACCTTCTGTGAGGCTGGAAATTGTAAACAACCGAAAAGGCCATTTATAGGGCCCTGGTTAAATTAGGATCCATGGGTACTGTGAAATCCTTTGCTGTAATTAAGGAGTCTGGCAGCTTCTGTGCGCTGTCACAGGCAGATCCCCACCACGTGGGGCTGCATGAACAAAGCAAGCACAAACAACACCTACAGAATGATCCCATTTAAGCTTTCAGAACCCCGCACAAGCCCTATAAATTGTCTATGTTCAGATATATGCATATATGTATGTGGATGCAATGAAAACAGCCTGAAAAAAAAAAAAACACACCCCGATGACCCAGGGGTCGCCCCGGGAGGGGCCTGGGATGGAGACTGCGACTGGCAGGAGCATCAGAGGGAATTTTACCGTCTGTGTAGCCCGCTTAGATAAACACACACAAAATGCCGAGAGCAGAGAGTAAGGGCCTGACCGGCTGGTGGTCAAGGCTCACAGGCCGAAATTAGGACCGCGGGTCAAGGAAGGAGCCTAGCAAGGAAGGGGGCCCAGCGCCTCCTGCTGGTGCCCCCGACTCGTGGAGTCTGAATCTGGGTGTGAGGACGCCCCTCAGGTGGGTAAGTGATGTCCCCTGGCCTTGTCAGCCTGGTTGGGCTGGGGCCACGGCCCACCTCTCCTGGGTGAGCGGTCTGCCAAGGAAACGATTGAGCTACATAAAAATCCATCCTGGAAATCCCAGAGGCATTCTTAGAGTGAGTGCGCCTTTAAATTAGAATGCTTAAAAAAAAAAAAAAAAAAAGGCAGATTTGCCCGTAGCTTGATTTCAGGCTCGTGAGGGCTGGTGGCCAAAACGCAGTGGCTGTGCTGGGCCGTGGCCCCCAGGCCATGGTCCCGCAGTACTCGCTGTGACGGGGAACCCCAGCCCCACCGAGGTTCTGTGTGGAACCGCACGTGTTCCCATGGAAACTCTGCTTCGCAGAATCCTCTGGAAATTGTTGCTGAGGAGGGGCCGCCGCTTCCCACACCTATTTTGTGTTCCTGGGTTTGGTTTCCAGGGATGATTTTTCTCAAGCAAGCACCGAGAGGAGCAGGGGCAGAGCGGGGGCGGGGCTGGAGGCTGAAGCCGGAGGGAAGGGGCAGCGCGGGCCATTGCTGAGTGGCTGCCCCAGAGAGGCCTTCGGAGGTGGAGGGTGTCAGGAGTAGCTGAACCGTTTCAGACGCCCGAGGCTCTGCAGGGGGTGACCTGGGAGGGCAGGCAGGCTCTGCTGAGAGCCGGTAGGAAATCCCTATCTGAGCCAGGCAGGCCAGATTGAGACCCTGACAGGCCCGACTGCCCCTCTGAAGGGGTGCCTTGGGGCAGGGTCTGGGTGGGAAGAAGCGGTGCCCGGCGCCTGGCCCTCAGGGGTAGGGGGGCAAAGGGCGGGGGCTTCTGCCCACCCTAGGCCCGGGATCCACCCTCAGGATGCTGCCATCCACCCTTCGGGTCTGAGGCTCCCCTCACCCAGGTCTGACCTGTTCCCCCTCAGATCCCCCTCCCTGTGGGGGTGACAGAGCCTGGGACCCCATCCCCGGAGGGACACCTGCTCCTTGTTTAGCGGACCCCCCACCACACTATTCTGCGATGGCCTGTTTTTCCTGGAGGATGAGTGGAGAGGAAAATGCACACCCTCTGAGCCTCTGTAGGAGCAGAGTTCCCCATCTGTCCTCTCTGAGCCACACTGAGTGGTCTTGTCACTGCAGCCGAGGCTCAGGAGGTCATGGCTGCTGGGAGGTGGAGCTGGGGTTCAAGAGAGGCCAGCAGCCACCCAGCCCCAAGGGGCTCCCAAGTACAGTTCTTCCCTCCTCTGCCCGTTCAGAGTCCAGAGTCCACACTAGCCTGCCCTCAAGGAGTTCAATGGGAAGCCCTCTCTGTCCCCTCCTCCTCCCTTACTACCACCTGCACCCCCTGCAGGAATCTGCCACCCCTTGCCCCTGCACCAGCCCATCGGGCTCTCAGTCCTGCAGGTGAAGGGACAGGTGCTGTCTTCCTTGCTCCACACTGGGAGTCCCAGGATATTCTTACCCCACCCTTCCACCTTGACCCTCCTCCTCCTCCCTGCCTCTCTGCCTGCTCCTTGGAGACCTCAGCACCCTCCCAGTCTTGCCCCCAACCAGACTTAGCCACTATGTTGGCAATGGCTGTGGGTACAGAAGGGGGACAGGTTGGTTCTGAAGGGCCTCACAGGCCATGGGGAGGAGCTAGGATTTTGTTCCCAGTGAGGTGGGAACTGTAGAGCACGAGGAGGGATGTAATCCCATGCAGGTGTTTTTTTTTTTTAAGTTTTTTTTTTTTTTTAAGATTTTTATTTATCTCAGAGAGAGAGAGAGAGCATGAGCAGGGAGGAGGGGCAGAGGCAGAGGGAGAAGCAGGCTTCCCGCCGAGCAGGGAGCCTGATGTGGGACTCGATCCCAGGACCCTGGGATCATGACCTGAGCCGAAGGCAGACGCTTAGCTGGCTGAGCTACCCAGGCGCCCACAGGTTTTTTTTTTTTTTAAGATTTATTTATTTATTTGAGAGAGAGAGCGAGTGCATGGGAGAAGGGCAGAGAGGGAGAGGGAGAGAGAAACTTTAGCAGACTCCATGCTGAGCGTACAACCCAATGGGGGGCTTGATCCCACGACCCTGAGATCAAAACCCTGAGATCATGACCCCGAGATCATGACCTGAGCCGAAACCAAGAGTCAGACGCTTAACCGCTTAACCGACTACGCCACCCAGGCACCCTGATCCCATAAATGTTTTATCTGGATGCCCACAAACTGGTGGCCTGGTACTGCTCAGGGCCAGAGTCGGGGCCCCTCATTGTCCCTGGACATGTTTTGTGCGCAAGGGCCCCTCAAGGACCTCTGGGGCAGCCTGGGGGTGGGAGGAAGGATTTTACAAATGAGATAGTAGAAAGCAGCAGGGATGGGGGAGAGCAGGGGAGGGAAGGAGCAGAGCCCCACAGCCTGGGTGATTCCCCACCCTCACCTCAGCCCGTCTGCCTGTGAAATGGGTTCCAGCAGGGCTGCTGAGAGGGAGAAATGAGCACTTGAAGCCGCAGAAATGGCTCTGTTCAAGCATCGAGGGGCCGCCGTCTGCCTAGGGCCTGAGCTCCAGCAACACCAAGGAGCCTTCCACCGGTCGGAGGCGCCCCAGGCACCAAGCCCTGCAGCTAGACTGTGTGAGGGAGGAGGGGTCCTCAAAGCCCTGGGCCAGGTGCACAAGGCCGATCAAGAGAGGAGGGGGGTGGGGTCCAGGTAGGCCAGACTGGGGCTCTGGGGGACTGGGCCTCAGTGGGGTGATGGAGGAGCAGCTGAGGCCTGGAGGACGGTGGCAGAGGTGACAAAGCAATGAGTGCAGATGGCCAGGCTGATGGGAAACAACCTTGGAGTTCTTGTTGGGGGATGGAGAGCTTCAGGAGGTTCAGCCCGTTAGCTCAGCGTCTCCCCATTCCCCGCCCCAAACATGCCAGGTCTCCTCCCTTGCCCTCCAGTTTCCAGGCCCCCAGCCTGATGTCCTCCACTCAGACACCTCCCTGGCCCCTAACTTCATCCTCGAGCCCAGCCCAGCCTCTGCACAGCTCCCGTCTCGCCCACAACCCCTGCCTACCCCTCCTAGCACCCTGCTCCACCTTGCATGGCTGCCTTGTGCCTTCGACCCAGCCGGGCAGGGGCCATTTTTGTAATTGTTCCTTTCTGTGCTCACTCACTGCCGGGAACCTCCTGAGGAGCTCGTGGCTGGTCTTACAGTCTGTGGTACAGGCTGGTGCCGAGAGAGCCTGTGGATCTTGAGAGAGTGAGGAGGGCTTGGGGAGGGGTGGTGTCCGAGAGAGCCCATGGAGACTGGAGGATGGGCTGGCAGGCTGAGGGAAGAGCCTGGGCAAAAGCCAGATGCAAGATGCTCAGTGGGTGTGGCTAGGGCACAGAATGGGGGGCAAGGGGCAGACCCAAGGCCAGGAACACCTTGAATGTGGGGGCAAGGTGATGGGGCACCCCGGGGGCCTCGCTCCTGGTGTGGGGCCAGTCCTGTGGAGGGAGGGGCTGCCGTGGGGCCTTGGATCTATGGGCCAGTGGAGCTCGTCCTAGAGGTTTTCATAGACCATGTTAAATTTGCTGTCATCTGTAAATCCGTGCAGTTTCTCCTGGGAAAAGAAAGAAAAGAAAGAAGGAAGGAACGAAGGAATGAAAGAAGGAAGGAAGAAAGAGAAAAACAATAGGAAGAGAACAAAGTTGCACTAATTTAGTTTTAGTCAGAGGCCAACAGACAGCTCCCTGCACGGCTTTGACAGGGAGGCCTGTCCTTGTCCCCAAGGCCACCCCGCCAACCTCTTCTCCCTCTATTCCACCCACCTTGCTCCCTGCCCTCCTGCCCCTTGGGCCTCCCTACAAGCTCTTCCCTCTGTCTGGGGGGCTCCCCCACCCCCATCTGCTCCCCAACTACCTCCTACTCACCCTGCAGGGTTTGGCTCAGTGTCCCTGGGAGCCCCCTCCCCTAGCCCTAGTCGGGTGCCTCTCTGCAGCACAGCCCTCACAGGGGGCTGCAAATGCCTCTGTTTGTTGGGTCAGCACCTGTTCTTGCAGACCCGAGGCTCCTGGAGGGCAGGGCCACATCCAGCCATCCTGGCCAGCCCCACAGGACTTGGCACAGGGCGGACACTGTCTAGGACGGCCCAGACATCCTTGGGGGTCTCAGCATGGGGAAGCCCTGTTTCCAGTCAGGGCCAAGTTCAGGGCTGAGTATAGAAAGGGCTTTGAGAAGAGGAGAGTCCACAATGTCATCCTGGGTCCCCTGGGCTGGGGAAGGCCAAGTACCAGCCCCCTCACTTCCTGACGCCTCTTCCAAGGTGTCCGTGGACCCACCCACCAGCCGTGGGCTCCTGTACCAGCTTGCTAACCCCTTGCACTTTATGGTGCCCAAAGCTCTGGTGCAGACATTACTTAAGCCGGAACTCATTTGAATTCAGGGCAGATGGTTTTGCAGGAAAGTGTCACTCATCCCCTTAACAGATGAGCAAACTGAGGTTCAAGAGGGAATCACAATCAGGTGATATGCCTTGGCCCCCATCTTGATGAGAACAGAGGCCGGACCGGGCCAGCCCAGACTCTAGCTTCCACCTCTAGCCAGTGTCAGCCTGGGGACAGCTAGAAGCCTCACAACAACCCCTGTCTGGTTGGCCGGTGTAGACACTGCTCACCCTGCAGAAGCGCCTACTGGTCCCAGGACATTTAACCTTCCTGGCAAATCTCTGAGCGGAGTGCAGTTACAGAGGGGACTCAGGCTCGGAGGGGAGCCCCTTGGCTGGGGTTGCACAGCCAAGAAGGGACAGAGCAGGGTTTCAGACTCTCCAGTCCTCCTAACCGCTGGGCCGCCTGTCTAGGGGAGAGGGCTCGGACTCAGCTGCAGATGGCTCACTCCTGTGGTCCTATTTACCCCCATTTTACAGACGAGGAGAAGGGGCGGATGGAGTCAGAGGAGGAGCCAGGCATGCTGCCCGCCGCCCACCCCCCCCCCCCGCCCCGCATACCTGGGAGAGGAGGCTCTGGGTGGTTGGCAGGCTGCTGGCCTCGTTCTGGATGCAGGAGTAGATTTCAGTGTCTCTGTGCTGTAGGGCCTGTGGGAGAGGGCGAGGGTCAGAGGAAGGTGGACCGAGGGGCAGGGACAGGGTCCCAGCAGCCAGGCCTCCCTGTTGATCACCCCTGCCTGCGAGAGCCCAGGGAACAGTCGGAGCCCTCTGGGCCGCAGCCTGTGAGGGGACGGCCACGTCGCCCCGCCACGTCACGCAGCACCACACCACACCTTGGCACCTGCCCTCCTCTCTCGCAGAGCCACCTTGCCCTGTCCCTGCTCGTTCAAGGCGACTCCCCTCTGCGCCCCCTGTCGCCTGCCTCATACCGTCTCGAGGCTCTACTAGAGTCCTGTGCTCAGCCTGGGTGGGCCCTCTCCATCCTTCTACCTGGCAGCATGAGGAAGAGCCCAGGCCCACTCCCACGGTCCCATTGTCCTTAGGCCCTCAGGAACCTGGCTGCCGCGTCCCCAGCCATGACACTGTGGCCATGGCTCCAGTAGGACGGCCTCTTGGCATCTGTCCTCACTCCCGGGTCCAAAGCTCCTGCCCCTGTGAGGGTCCTGGCCACCCATCCTCCCCTCTAGGACTCCTTCGACAGCCCCACCCCGGCCTGTGCCCGCAGATGACTCAGGCACCCACTGGGGTCACACACCTCTCCCATCAAGCTGTACCTGGTTTGTCTCTGGGCCACCAAACTGACAGTTTGCTTGGCACATTCAGACAATGGCCCCATACAAACTATGAGCTCCTTGCCCACCGGATTGCGTGTCTTGGGGCCACGCTCACTCTTGGCCCAGCTATGAGCAGCCTGATCAGAGGCCTCAGGAGGGTAGAAAGAACCAGGCTTTGAAATCAGACAAGACTAAGCTCAGCTCTCAGCTCTGACACCTGCCAGCCCAGGGCGGCCCCTGAACCTCTCTCCATCTCCCCATCTGTGAGATGGGAATAATCATATTTCTCTTGCAGTTTCGAAGCATGATTAAATGAGATATTGTATGTGAAGGGCCCAGCTCAGGGCTTGGTAAATAGTGGGCGTTTAATAACTGCTGAATGATCATCAGTTGAATGATCGTCAAGGGGGAGCCTGATGCCTCCCTCCCCTCTCTGCAGTCACAGTCTGGACCCTCCTTCAGACTCTGTTGGGCACCCGGGTCCCGTGCGAGGAGCAAACGCCGTTCTTTGGAGTTGTCAGAGCAGAGCCACCAACAGCCTAAGCAAGAGGCAGGAACCTTCCCTTCCCGCGTGTACTTGTCATATGGATGCCGGCTGGTTGCCAAGGAGGTGGTTTCCCTGGCAACAGGCAAGCAGGGGTTGCCGAAGCAGGCTGGAGAGACAGGTGGTGCTCTGAGGCAAGGGGAGGGGGTGGGGAGGGGAGGAGGGAGGCGCTGAGAGGTAGCGGTGCATGAAAACCCGTGTAATAAACCATTGGCGCTTGGGAGACCCTCACTTCAAGGGCATCACACACAGAGACAGCTCGGCAGCCCTGGGGATCAGTTCAAGGGGCCCTGAGTCAGAAAGAGGGTGGGTCTTGGGAGAGGGGCTTCTGACCTCCCTCCGGGTGGGGAAGGGAGCAGGACTGCCCTAAGGAGAAGCCCCATCTTCAGTAGAAGACAACGTCCAGGGCCTGCTCTGGCCTATCAGGTCTTCACGCCTGCCCTGCGTGCCAGCAAGCCGGGCACGCAGAATAGACATCCCATTGCTCAGCAGCCCTGCGCCCCCACCCCCTGCCCACCTGGACCTGGAGACCTGTATAAGGCAGCCCCTCCAAACTGGACACATCTGATCACAGAGTGAAGGGAAGAAAGGGCCTTCTCTGACACCTCGGCAGGGAAGCAGATCTGGGGTCCCCCTTCTCCCTCATGTCCGGCTCACATGGGCTGCCTGTCGCACATTAGCCCAGAGAGGCTGAGAGATGTCTCAGGTCACACAGCCTCGTGGTGGTGGAGCCAGGATTGAGACTCGGGCCTCCTGCCCCAGCTCTGTGTGCTCCCACTGGGCTGGGCAGTGGCTAGGGGATCTCTGAGCTAGTGAGGAGCACCGGGCCCTGGGACCCCACGGGCCTCTGACCCACGCTGGTGGCTGGCCATGCTGAGGGCGGGAGCAGCTGTGGGGCTAAGGGCAGGGGAGGCTGCAGAGGCTGCGGCCCATTAGCAGCTGCGGAGTGAAGCCTTTGACAGGGCCTGACCTGCTGGGCTGCATTTGCATTCAGGGGGTGACCCGCATCACTGGGCTGTGACATGCCTGGCGGCCTTGTCAACGGGACACCCTCTGAGGCTCTGCACCGGACCTTCCTGGCCTTCCTTGGTGGTGATGGGAACTGCCTCCCTCAGGGTGTGCTTGTTGGGAGAAGACTGCCCTGGCCTCTGAATG
>NC_138373.1:154048762-154069046 GCF_054177405.1 Leptonychotes weddellii
TGGGCTGGCTGGGCTGGGTTGGGCTGTGCTGGGCTGGGCTGTGCTGGGCTATGCTCTGGGTTGGGCTATGCTCTGGGCTGGGCTGTGCTGGGCTGGGCTGGGCTATGCTCTGGGCTGGGCTGGGCTGGGCTGGGCTATGCTCTGGGTTGGGCTATGCTCTGGGCTGGGCTGGGCTGGGCGGAGCTGGGCTGGGTTGGGCTATGCTCTGGGCTGGGTTAGGGCTCTTTGTCTGGGACCCAGGACCTCCAAGTCCTTTGCCTCCTGCCGCTCCGTGGGGAACAGCACCGACCCAAATGGCTGTCAGCCCTGGCAGAGGTGTGAAGTCAGTGGCGAAGCCTCCGTCTAGCCCAGCTGAAGCCAAAGCTGCAGTCAGCTGCTGTGGGCCAAGACCTAATCTGAGGGTTCTAGACATTGGTCCCCCTGTAAGACCCACCCCCCCTGCCGTGACCAAGGAAACACAAGAGCTCACTCTCGTGGGCACCCACACACAGAGACTTGTACAAGGCACCCCGGGGGCGGAAGGGTGCAATTTGGGGGTGCTGTTGGGAAAGGAGCGGCACTCAGCAGAGAAGAAGTAGGGTAGGGTCCTGGCATGTCTGAAGGGAGCCGCCCGTGGTGGGCACCGGAGTCTGGGAGGCAGGGCTGGGGTAGCCGTCCAATGAAGGCTGCTCGTGCCCTGGAGAGCCGGCAGCAGGGAGCCCCTGGAGGCTCCTCAGTGGGAAGCGACCACACTGGTGGCGTGTCAGTGAGGACCCCCCGCCGCAGTGAGCAGGAATGAGGGCAGCAGGACAGCCAAGGCTGGAGCAGAGTTGAGGGGAGGCATCCAAGTGCCGCTGAGGGAGAGTGACCCCACAAAGCTGTGCCCCACGTGTGCCGTGGGGTGCCCCGGGGTGCCCACCCTGAGCCCAGCACGGAGCCCCACGGAAACCCAGGCATCTGGAAGGTAACAAGGGCCCTCCACATGTCCATGCGGCCCTTGACTGCTGAGCACCTACCGTGTGAGACAAAGCACACTCACGAAAGTAAGAGGTGGCCATAAGGGCTATGGAGGGACACGAGAAGGAAGACTGGGAGGTTGGGGCCATGGAGGGGGTGCGAAGCTTGCAATTTTAGAGGGGAGCTCAGGAAAGACCTCCTTGTGAGGTGCTGCGGGAGCAGAGCGTGAGGCGTGAGGGAGCGGCCCGTGGACGGCTGCAAACGGCAGAGGGCGCGGCCAACACCAAGGCCCCACGGCGACGGCGATGGCGACGGCGTGCCTGCTGCTTGGGGAACAGCAAGGAGGCCAGCGAATGACAGGGGGAGATGGGGCTGGGGTGTGGGGAGCTCGGGAGGCTCTGTTGGGGCTCTGATGTTGACTCTGAGTGAAGCGGGGACTTTCAGAGGCCTGCAGCAGCTGTGAGAATGTGCCCCACGGAGCTCCAGCTCCAGGGACCAGGACTGAGCAGGGGTCCCAGCTGTTGGGCTCTGGAACCCATCCTCATGGGTGCGTGGAGGCCAGAGGCCCTGTGCACAGCGAGGATGCCAGCACAGCCTCCCACCCGGGAGACAGAGACTCCTCTGCCATGGGCACTCCTGGGCCTTGCTGAGCCTTCCCTAGACTGCGTGGCATCGAGGCTTCCTCGCTGCCGTCCTTCCCACTTCCCTCACTCAGGACCAGCTCTGCTTTGGTCTGACGGCTCACCCAGCCTTCCCCATTTTCCCTCCTAAGTGCTTTCCCTAAAAAGACAATTTCGGGCTCACCCCAGCTTGGTGGCTGCTTCTCGGAGGACCAGGACTCAGCAAGGGCTCTGAGTGAATGGAATCTGTGCTTGAGCAAAGTCACTCTGGCTGCTGCCCCAGGGCAAGAATAATAATAAGCCGGCTGGGAGACGCCTGGGTGGCTCAGTCGGTTAAGCATCCAACTCTTGGTTTTGGCTCACAACCCTGATCTCAGGGTTGTGAAATTGAACCCCTTATTGGGCTCCATGTTCAGCACAGAGTCTGCTGAAGTTGCCTCTCTCTCTCCCTCTGCCCCTCCCTGCACTCTCTCTCTCAAATAAATAAATAAATCTTAAAAAAAAAAAATAGGCCAGCTGATCAGAAATCAGTTATGGGACACCAGGCAGGAAATGGTGGTGGCTCCCACCAGCATTAGCACCGGAGGGGTGTGAAGGGGTGGGGAAGGATATGCTTTGAAACAAGATGTGCTGACAGGGATAAAGGGAAGGAAATGACAACTTCACGTGCTCAGCCTGAGCAACTAGAAGGATGGAGCAGTCAGTCTCTGCAATGAGGACTATGAGTAGAGGCCCCTGGGTGGGTAAAGAATTGGAGCCTGGTCTGAGAGAGAAGGCAGTGACTCGAATGGAATGACTCTGGTGTTCAGAGGATGTGTCTGGCTAGAGACAAAAATGTGGGGGTTGTCAGAATGTAGATGTTCTCAAGCATTGAGGTAGAATGAGATTCTCCAGGGAGGGAATGAAGATCAAAAAGGAAGGGTCCCAGGACTGGACTCCGATGTTCCTGAGGAAGAACCAGTGGAAGGAAGCTAAGGAGGCCTAGTGGTGAATCGGGGGCGGGGGCGTCAGGAGGGTGTGGAATGTTCCGGGAGCAAGTAAAGAAAGTGTGTCAAGGAGGAGAGAGAGCTTGATAGCGTCAGATGCTGCTGATTCATCAAAGAAGACGAGGGCCAGGAACTGACCGTTGGATTTAACAATGTGGAGGTCGATGGTGACCTTGAGAAAGAAGATTTTGATGAATACATGGGCAGAAAGCCTGACTGAGTGGGTCAGAAAGGAGAGAGAAATACTGAAGACTGTTGTGACATTTCTGTTATGAGTCGTGGAGAAAGGGCAGGTCGCCAGAGAGGGATGTGGGCTCAAGAAATACAGGACGGAAGAAATTGTAGCATGTTTGCAAGTTGTAAATGCAATATCCTATTGTTAAGCCCTATTTTACAGATTATGGAACAAAGACTCAGGAAGTTTAAGTAACAGAACCTATGAGCAAAAGAACTAGGCTTTGAACCCCAGTCTGTCTGACCCACTCCAAATCCATGCCCTTTAATAGATCACTTTTAAAAAACAAACTGGATTGGCACAGCTTTTTTTTCATGTCACAATATGTCATGAGCATTTTCCCACATGAATGAAGAATAAAATTTGATATAATTAAAAGGAGAAATAAACAAATCTACAATCATTTGGACAGATTTAACTCACTTCTCTTAACATCTGATGGACAAAAAAAAAATCATAATAAGGTAATGAAATATTTTAAACAACATGATGAACAAACTTGACCTAATTGGTGGGTGCCTGGGTGGCTCAGCAGGTTAAGTGTCTGCCTTTGGCTCAGGTCATGATCTCAGGGTCCTGGGATCAAGCCCTGCATCAGCTCCCTGCTCAGCATAGTCTGCTTCTCCCTCTCCCTCTGACCTCTCTCCCCTGCTTGTACTCTCTCTCTCTCAAATAAATAAAGTCTTAAAGAAAACAAAACTTGACCTAATTGACATACATAGAACACTTAGTCAGCCATGCACAATGCAGATTCTTTGCAAGTGCACACAGAATACAAGCTGGGCCACAAAGCAAGTTTCAAGACTTCAAAGGATTAAAATCATACTGAAATACTTTCTGATCACAGTGGAATTAGCAAGAAATAAGAAAGAACAACGACTAAAAAGTAATTAAACATTTGAAAATGAAGCAAAATACTTTTAAACAACCTATGGGGCAAGGAGGAATTCTCAACAGAAAGTTTAAACTGAAAGATAGTGAAAAGACGATATATCAAAACTTGGGGGATGCAGCTAAAGCTGTACTTAAATGGAAGTTCACAGCCTTTAATGCATAGATTCGAAAAGAAGACAGATTGAAAATCAATGATCTAAGTATCCATCCAAAGAAAGTAGAGGAGGAATGTACAAAAGTCCTTTTCCGGAGGCTGGGAACAAGACAAGGATGCCCACTGTCTCCCTTCCTACTCACCATCCCACTGGAGGTCTGAGGCAGTGAGAGAAAGGAAGAAAAAAGAAATAAAAGTATGAGGACAGGAAAAGAAGAAATGAGACTTCCATTATTCATGCGTGTGACATGAATAGACTGAATTCATAGAAAATCCAAAGGGATTTGCAGAGACCTATTAGGATTAATGAATGAATTCAACAAAGTCACTGGATATAAAGTCAATATACGAAAACCAATCATATGTCTACATACCAGCAATAGACAATCAGAAAATAAAAGTGAACTGGGGACATCACCCGTAGCCTCAGTCCCTAATACGAGGATCAGTGAGATAACAGGTGTAGACTCCTACTGCAGTGCCTACATCGTAGGCACTCGACAGAGGCTCCTGACGTCATTATCCCTGTCGTTAATGCCATTCTTATCTGCCTCCCTTCACGCCTCTTCTCTGTTCTGAAATCTCTTAAAGCCACCCTGCAACTCTGCAGGGCAGTTGAGCCTCTTCCCCACACTCCAGAGAAGTCTGCCTGAGCCTCAGAGAAGTCTAAACACAGGCGGGGAAGACGTCCCATGCAGGAAGGAGTGAGTCTCTTCCATTAAAAGTGCTCTTGTAGAAGGATATTTATTCGTGTAGAAAGATGTTCGTGAGATACTGTAACATGAACAAAAATAGCTGTACTACTCCAAAAAAAAAAAAAAAAAAAGTGCGCGTGAGTGCGTGTAGGGGTCTTTTTGTGTGTATTTACAGAAAAAAGACTGGAAGGTATAGAAGTCAATGTTACTAGTATTTATCCTGGAAGATAGGCTTAGGATGATGGTTATTTTCTGTATATATGCATACATATATGTATATGTGTATATATAGTATATAGATCTACAGATCTATAGATACATCTATCTATATCATATATATTATATATATATGTGTGTGTAGGTGTATAGAGAGAGAGAGAGGGAGAGGGAGAGATCTCACGTGTGTGCATGTGTGTGTGTGTGGAGAGAGAGAACTGTTTTTATTCAACAGCTGACACCAGAATTCCTCACAGGGAAAATACCATGAGTTTCTGGGAGAGAAGAGAGAATATGGGGAAATCTGAGGCCGCGTGGGAAGCAGTGGCTGGTGGAAATCCCCAGGGCGGAGGGGAAGGCTGTGGCGACATCCCCTTTGCCTCATCCCCATCGGTCCCTATCCTCAGTAAACAGGGTCATATTCCGAATGCCCTCGGTGTGGACTCGAGTTTCGTGTGTGTCTGGGTGGTGGGGACAGGAACGGTGACAGCACGGACAGGCAGAACCCTCGTGCAGGGGCAGCCCTCGAACGCGCCCCCGGGGGACCCCACGGGTCCCTGGCAAGGCTTCGCACCTGCCAGGCGTGGAGCCAAGATCCTAACCTGGTGGCTCTAGAGCTCGAAGAGCTAAGACCCCAGCTGACACCGGGTGGCATTTATTCTTCACTTTCTCTACAATGAGCATATGCTCCTTGCGGAACTAAAACACACAGAACTGAAAAAAGAATGTTCATCACCCTCGAAGCCGCTGGGCAGAGGGGCCGCATGCTGGCTGGTGGGCGGGCTCACACCCAGCACACCAGGCTGAGCCTCCCCCAGGTAAACGCGGAGACAGGTGCAGCGGCAGGAAATGCTTATGACACGACATCCCGGGCCGGGCCGTGTCTCTGCTTGAGTTTAAGGATAGAAAACAAGGTCTGCGTGTGGGGGGAGGGGGTGTGAAGAATTGAGAAACAGTGAGTTCGTTAGGGCTTCTGATGGTGCCTGACCTTTTCCTCTTTCTGTGATTCTCGTTGTTGATTCTTGTTCTGTGATTCTTGTGTAATCAAAACAGGAAGGGGTTGGTGAGCTGGTCAACATCATTCGGTCGGATGAAGGAACTTTCTTCATCCCTCGCTGCCCCTTGTTCCAGAAGTGGAGGGGTGAGCCGGGGACAGGGGGGCCCCGGGGGCACCTCACAACTACATGCCGGCCAGGGGCCAGGGGCCACACACATGTTCGTCTTCACAGAAATTCCACCACGTGGAAATTCTTGTCCCCAGTTTACAGACAAGGAACACGGCTGGTACCTGACCCAGCCAGGGAACCGGGCCCTGCGCCAGACCTGAGACAGGCAGAGGGAGTGCAGGCCCCGAGACTCACCATGTAGACGGATTCGTCCGGAGGCTGCTGCTGGCTGTGGGCGCTCAGGTCCGAGCCCTTCTGCGCGGGGTGCTTCCGAGGAGCCTGCATCCTCTTCTGTGAGGAAAGGAGTCTGTCAGGGCTGGGGATGGGCGGCTCCCACCCCACAGACCCCACCAGGGCAGAGAATGGCAGATTGCCAAGAGGCCCCTCAGCACCTCCTCCCCACCCTCCCCAAGGAAATGTGGCAAATGCCTCCGAGACCCACATCACGCCACTCATCTGCCCGCACAGACCGGAAATGGTAGAGACCGCCACGAGGCCTCGCCCACGGACGCAATGCCTGGCTCAGGGACACAGTGCCAGGTGCCAGGGTGCCAGGGTCCCCGGCTACGGAGCTGACAGCTGGGGGTGGTCCTGAGCAAGTGCCAGCCAGGCCAGATGTCTGGTCCCCCTCTGCCCCTGCCCCTCTCTGGGCCTCAATTTCTTCAGCAAGGAACCCTCCTCCACGAGATTGTAGCAAGGATTCAGGGAGGTGACGAGGGGATAAGTGCGTGGCCCTCAGGTGGCACAAGGTGGCCCTTGGCTGACTAACACACCCTCGTCGGCCACCTCTGGTTAGCCGGGTGGTGTGAAGAGGTGGACGCCGGCCCTGCCTTCCTGGGACTCAGGACCTAGCGGGGACACGGATGGCGAACTTTCAGTTTGACTAAAGCATGGTTCATGCACTGACTGACAGGACAGAGCCCCTGGCACACTCTGGGGGACAAATGCCTCACCTGGCAGAAAGAGGTGTTTATTTTTTCCAAGATTTTATTTATTTATTTGAGAGAGAGAGAGAGGGAACATGAACAGTGGGGAGAGGGAGGAGAAGACCCCCGCTGAGCAGGGAGCCGGATGCGGGGCTCGATCCCAGGACCCTGAGATCATGACCTGAGCCGAAGGCAGACACTTAATGACTGAACCACCCAGGTGCCTCAGAAAGGAGTGTTTAAAACCTAAAGGCTGAGGAACACCTTTGGCAAGAGAGGGAGGGGAGGCAGAGGGACCAGAGTGCCAAGACCTAAAGGTCTCGAGGAACTTAAAGACAGTCGACGTGGCCAGAGAGAGGGGGAAGCTTCCCGGGTCTGGGGCCGAGCTAACAGCGTGGCCGGTGGAAAGCATTTGAGCGGCTCGCGCGGGAGCGGCCAGGAGGGGCCCGCGTCACAAAGCTCCCGCTGGCCGCGGCGAGGCTCTGCTGGTGGCCGTGGAGGCGGGGGCGCTGGGCCCGTGGGGAGGCACCGGGCTCCGGGAGACGGGCAGCTCCTTCCGAGGCCGAGGGAGGCCTCCCGGTCCCCCCACCTCAGGCAGGCACCACACTACCAACCCTGCGGCAACGACAGCCTCGTCTCGGGGCAGGAGCTAATTCAAAATCCTGGCTGCCTGCCCGTCCCCAGCCTGTGTACTCGGGATTAGCTCGCAGGCAGAAGCCAGAACCACCCCAGTCGCAGCCTGATCGGGGCTCGGGAGAGGGCCCTCCCCGGATGCCAGCCGGGGCTCGCTCCGAACCAGCACTACCTGCCCTATCTCACGTGCTTCTCGACAAGCCTGCGAGGCGAGTCTTCGTGTGGTCTCTGTTCCACACTTGGGGACCAGGAGGCTCAGAAAGCGCAGGAGACTGGCCTGAGGCCACAGAACCAGCCGTGGCAGAGGTAGGATTTGAACCCAGGTCTGTGTGATTCACCAAGATGCTGACCTGACCGTATCTGGAGTTTTCGCCCCTCTGTTTTGTACGAACGTGTGGGTCTCATGGACAGTTAGATAAGTGCTGGCCTCCGTATGGCACTTCACAGTTTACAAAAACCCCTGAGACTCGCTCTTAGCGTCATTTAATTCTCTTTATAGCCTGAGGAAGTAGACTTCACAGAGGGGTGAACTGAGGCCCGTCCAACTAGTCGGATGACTGCCTTTGGGTGGAACCCAGGTGTCCTGTTCCAAATCTAGTGTCCCTCCCCCTCACCACCTGCTTCCTGAGGCGTCTGTCACAGTCAGAGGCCACGGCTCACCTCAAGACAGCTGGGGGGCTGGGGCCTCTCCCTTTGCTGAGCCTGTCGGCCTGGACACTGTCAGGGCTGGTGGGTGTGAGCTCGTGGGCAGGGGCTCTTCTGGACCCTGTGGTGAGCAAGCCAGGCCCAGCCTCGTGGTGCTTCTTCTGACACTGGTGGGACTGCAGGGAGGTAAGTGCCACTGTGGGGTTGTGGGAAGGAGCCCCACGACTGCCAGGGGGCTGGGGCAGACTTCTGAGGGCCCGCCCTGTCTCCCGAAGATAGGAGAAGAGTCTGAGAAAGTGTCGCAGGCCACGGGGACAAGGCACGGGATCGCGTGCGGGCAGGAATATCACACGTCAGGGACATGCTAAAGGATGGACTGTCAGATAGAAAGAGGCCGATGGGAGTAAAAGGTGAGAGCAGATGAGCCGGGAGGCTGGCGAGCGCACTGCCACAGAAGGCAGGGAGGTGAGGCCTGGGCTGTGGCCCACAGGGGCTGCCCCCCTTGAAAAATCAGACGGGTGCATTTTGTTGCAGGGGTGAGGATGCTCCACCCCTTGGAGCCAGCCTTGCCCTCCCTGGGTGCCTTGTTCCCTGCCATCAACATTTGCCCTTCCAATTGTGATTTTCAAATGAATAAACCAATCAGTGTGGCCACCAGCAGCTCAGGAAAACTGTAGAGCCTCAATTTCCCCCTCTGTACAATGGGACCAATACTATCACCTTGCCCACCTCACAACCTGGCCACCTGGGACTCATCTTCCAAGTCTCAGCGCTCACTTAACTAAGCCATGCCTCCCGCAACCATTTAGCATGCGTCAGGCTCCCCCCGGCAAGGGGGGAGACTAAGCCCCTGCCCTCTGGGGCTTAAGTTATGGTGGGGGAAACAGTGACAAACACATAAGCACAGATGCGGGGAGCAGGGCTGGAGGGGACACGAGTGGGAGCAGGGAGACCTGTATTTGGGTGAGGAGTGAGGGAAGCCCTGGGCTGGGGGATGAGGCAGGGTAGAAGGGGCTGGATCCTAGACAGGTTGTGTGCAGGGCTTGCTGCGGGGGAAGACGGAGGAGCCAAGCACAGCTCTAAGGCTTTTGGCCTGAGCATCTGGGGACATGGCACCATCTGCCTAGGCAGGGCAGACTTGGATGCTATGGAGTGGTGCCAGGGACAGTGAGTGCCAATGCCCGTGGGCCTCACATGGTGGACGTGGTCTGGGGCTCAGGGAGGGGCCCGGGCAGCGTCAGGGGTGAGGACCATCACCCCAGGAGCAGAGCAGTCACCGGGGAGTGTACAGAGTGGGGAGTGCTCTGAGGAAGGGGCCTGAGATTGCGATGAGCAGAGGCCGCGAAGATGCAGGTGATCAGCACAGGGCTGCCCAGGGGTCCAGGAAACAAGGGAAGAAGTGTGCAGGGGAGGAAGGTGACCTTAGGGGATGAGGATGGACCAGCCATCAAAGTCAGAGGCTGCCTGCTCTGGAAGCCAACTTTGATCCATCCCCAAGCTGGGGGGGCGGGTGGGGAGCCCTCTGGCCTGCTCTCATGGCAGGAATCGTCTGCCTTTTCTGGGCCAGTGGCTCCCGGCTTCCATTCATTTATCCGCAGCTGCCTGGGCTCCTAGGGTCCTCCGTGCCTCCTCCTCCCTGGTCTTCTCGTCTTGGCCCCCATGGCCTGGTCACTGGCTGGGGGCCCCCCTGCGTGCTCTGTTCCTGCACTCAGTTCACACCAAGCTGGCCTGCGAGGGAAGGGCCACAGGGGCCCGCCCAACTCTGGAGCGGCATCCACAGGGTCCGCATCCCAAATTTGGATCCAGTTCCAGGGAGCTCTGGGGACTTCTCTGGCCTCTGGCCTTCTGAGTTCTCTCTCCTTCAAGGCCAGGCTCCTGCCCCAGCCCTCCCTCCCCCACGTGCAGGGAGGGAAGACAGGAAGCGTCTATGCACTGCACTCCCACTGTGGGTCAGGCATCCAGCTGGTGCCTCCCAGATGCTGTCTCTTCCCCCCGCTTTCCAGGTGAGGGGTGAAATCCATCCTTAGCCCCATTTCTAGAGGAGGAGAGCAAGGCTCAGAGAGGGCTGTAGCTTGATGAGAGGGCAGGGGCTGCATCTGTCTTGCTTTCCACTGTGTCTGGAACTTAGCCCGGCGCCTGGCATGCACGAGAGACTCAGGAGCTATTCCTGGAAGGAGAGAGGCTAGGAGCCGTGGAAGCCGTGCAGCAGGGGGAGGGGCGGGGCTCGGAAGTCAGGCCGGGCTGAGTGTTATCCCCTCCTCTCCTCCTCCCCAGACTTTACTGAGCACCTACTCTGCGCCGGGTGCCTCCCTGACCTTGTGGGACCCCGAGATCCAGCAATCCTGTTTTTGCAGAGCAGAATGAGCCAAATTAGGAACTGGTCACTCCAGGGTCACACCCCACATCTGCGGCGTCCCAAGGCGGATCGCAGGACAGAAGAGGAACTAGAGGGGTGGCTGAGGCCGTCACCAGGCTCCGGCTCACAGATGGCAGGAAAGGCAGCCTCCAGAGTTTTATGGCAAATCAAGTGGCCATGTTCACCTTCTTTTATCACCTTGGAGCCTTTTCTGGAAGAGTGATTATGTCTGCAGCCTGAGGCAAGGTGGGAAACTGAGGACCGGGTCCAAGTCCCAGGCCTGCCGTGTACTAGTCATGTGGCTCAGGCAAGTCCTTCCTCCCGCTGACCTTGGGCTGCCTCTCCCATTCTTCCATCCCACAAGGGGTCTGCCAGACACTCACCTCAGTGGGTCCTGAGCTGGAGGCGCCCAGGCTGAGTCGCTCCCTTGTAAGCAGGGGGCTCTAGCAGACTGTGTCACCTCCTCAGCAAATCTCACCAGCTCCACCTTCAGCCTCTAACCTGCCTTGCTCACCACTTCCCCAGAAGTGCTGTGCCTCGGTCACCTCTGCCTGGACTAATGCAGTAGCTCCTCACAGAGTCTCCCCCTGCTTCTCACAGGTGCCGGAGGGTCCATCGGGATCAATCTGATCCTGTCCCATGTCTCCCCACGCCCTGCAGGGCCTCCCGGCTCACTTAGAGTAAATCCAGTCAATGCTCCCTGAGCTCAGGCCACACCACCCACCTGGGGTCTCCCTGCAGTTCCTGCCTCAGAGCACCCACACCTGCTGTTCCCCTGCTGGACACACCCTTCCTAACGTCTGCCCGTCCCTCTTCCTTCCAGGTGCGGTGTGGGGAGGCCCTCCCTGACTCTATTAAAACCTGCAAGCTCCCTCATTCCCACACTCAGTACTCTCTTCGCTTTGCTGTATTTTCCCCCAACACTTATCACATCCGTTATGCTACTACTTATTTATATGTTTGTTTATGGTCTGTCTCCCCTCAGCTGGAATACAAATTTGACGAAGGCAGGGATTTCTTGGGGATCCATTTTAGTCATTGCTATAGCCCTGGGGCCTTAACAGGGCCTGGAATTCAGTAGGTGCTCAATATGGGTTGAATGAGTCAACACATGAACTCCCATCTCAGGGGGCCCTTCCCTGGGAGTGGATAGGGACCGGCCCTTTGGGTGCAGGGGCTGAGCCTCTCTTGACCCAAGGAACCCCCATGGTGGTGCAGAGCCCTCTTCCCACACTCAGGGCCTTTGCTGACTGAGCTGCTCCCCAGGCTCGGCCCCTATGGCTGCCAAGGAGCAGAGGAGCTCTTGGTCCCTAGATGGTGGGCAGCACTGGCCCGGGCTGTTCCGATTGAGGCTTTCAAGGAGCCAGGACAGGGGTCCAAATTGCAGCCTGGGGCCCTGACAGCCATCTTTGCCCCCCCGAACTGGCAGAACCTGACACCCACTGGTAATGCATTCTTCTGCCCAACAAACATCTACTGAGCACCCCCCATGCCTGGGCATGCACAGAGCACGGAAACAAGCTCACCTCGGCCTCTGTCTTCAGGGCACTTACTGCCTGGCAGGGGGGGCAGGCATCGAACCACCACCCACAGGGCTGGTGACAACGAGAGTGACAAGAGCCCAGTGGGGAAACAACCCTCCCTGTGTTGGTCCCATTGCAGCCCGAGCAGGAGTCGGCCTGGTGCAGAGCTGGACCAAACTGCCCCATCCACCTGCACTCCAGCCCTGACTCTGCCGTGTGACCCTGGGCAAGTCACCACCTCTCTGGGCCTCGCTTTCCAGAGTTGTAAAATGGAAAGAAACGTCCCTCGCAGGGTTACAGTGGGACACAGAGGAGAGCATGGGGCAGGGTGCCTAGTAGACAGTGGCTCTTAGGAAACACTTCGTCCTCCCATCTGGGGTGCTGGGGATCCAGAAAACCAGGATGGTGCCTCCTAAAGATTTATTTATTTATTTATTTGAGAGAGAGAGAATGAGAGACAGAGAGCATGAGAGGGAGGAGGGTCAGAGGGAGAAGCAGACTCCCTGCCGAGCAGGGAGCCCGATGCGGGACTCGATCCCGGGACTCCAGGACCATGACCTGAGCCGAAGGCAGTCGCTTAACCAACTGAGCCACCCAGGCACCCGGCTGGTGCCTCCTAATCCAAAGAGCTAGAAATGGGGCTTGAGTCTTGCACCGAAATACTCAGGAAGACCCGTGGCCTGGAAAGGGCTGACGGGCCCTGGTTTCGTGCAAGATCCACAGGACCCGGTGGTGGCAAGCTAGCCTATAGGGGTGGGTGAGGGAGGGGTCCCGGTGCAGGGAGGCCACGAGGAAGACCCCCTCACCGAGGCCGACTGGGACGCCGTGCAGGGCAGGCAGACGGCCCCTCCACTCCTTGGGAGGCACCCGAAGCCACAGTGAATGGGCTGGAGGGGCAGTGCTGCTGGGCGTGCGCATCCCCTACCTTCCTCCAGAGCAGCAGGGCTGTGACCAAGATGCTCAGCACAGTCAGGACGCCAGTGAAGCAAAAGAGCAGGAGCTGCTGGGAGCCCTGCGGGGGCCGTCGATACCCCATGTCTAGGAGGAGGGCAGGGAAGCAGAAGGGTTAGTCACCTGATTAAGGCTGGGGCGCACCCCACCCCGCCAACCCCCAGGCCCCCAATCCCTACGTTCTCCTTTACCCAGGACTCCACTTACAACACCCCCCCGAAGGAGTCCCCTAAACCCCCACCCCTGCCAAGGTGCTCATTCCCACACTGGCTTTGGCTAAGCCCCTTTCTAGGTTGGCAGCCTTGATTCTTGTTAAGGGCAAGGAACACATCTTTTGCTTTTTAAGTGTCCCTGCCTCGGAATGAACTGGCCCCACTCAGAGCTGCCTGTGGGACCCCGGGCGAGTCGCGTCATCTCTCAGGCCTTCTGTTTTCCGCATGTGGAAAGGTGGTCACGTGGGCAGGTGTGATGCGGGTGGGGGGATGGGTTTGGCCTGGGCCTAGCAGGAGGCTGGCCTGCACCAGGGGAAAGTGAAGGGCCCAGCCCGGCCCCCTTCCCTTGAGCCATCCATCCTTTTATCCCTCCCTCCCTCCCTCCTTCCCTCCCTCCCTCCGTCCATCCATCTGGCTGGCAAAAAACTGCCAAGTGCCAACCACGTGCCAGGCACATCCGTGTCTGTTATTTATCAAACATTTCCTATTACCAGACACCAGCCCTTGCACGCAGGATCTCATTCATCCCCATAAAAGCCCTTGACGGGCAGGGTATTGCCATGAAGCCCGGGCCCCTGGCCACATCCGGGCCAGCCCAGCTCCACAGCATCCCCAAATCCCAGCCCCTACTGGTGGGAAACACAGAGGCAGGTCAGAGCCTCATGGCTTTGCCGATGATAACTTTTTACAGTCATCACTCCTTTGGGAATGTGATGAAACTAGGAACCTTTCCCAGAAACACATACGTGAGCCAAGTGCTGCCCCTGACACACATGTGCGTGAGCCCAACTGTGCATGCACCCCCCCAACCCACACGCATACGCACACACAAGGTGCCAGAGACTTCTCTCAGGCACCTGCCAGACGTGGCCAGAGACGTATCTGCATCCCAGGCTTCTGCCCTTCCCAAATCAAGGTAGATGTCAGCACACCTGTGCAGCCAGGGGCTCCCCGAGGACACTTGTGTTTTGCCAAATCTGATCGATGAGGCAGATATGCCCCGCTTTATTTATTCATTTTTAAAGATTTTATTTATTTATTTATTTGACAGAGAGAGAGAGCGAGAGAGGGAACACAAGCAGGGGGAGCTGGAGAGGGAGAAGCAGGCTTCCCGCAGAGCAGGGAGCCCGATGTGGGGCTCGATCCCAGGACCCTGGGATCATGACCTGAGCCGAAGGCAGACGCTTAACGACTGAGCCACCCAGGTACCACCCAGGTGCTCCTATTCCCCTCTTATATCCTGTGCCCCAAATTCTGCTGTGTGAAACCTCTGGGTCCTGCAGGAAGCCTCACCTCTGACCAGGATGAAGACACCTTTGCTGATTTTCTGGAAGTCCGGCCAGACCACGGAGCAATAGTAGGTACCAGTGGCTGATGCATTGGGCAGCCGGGGGGTGACCAAGCATCTCAGAGTGTGCGTCTGGTTCTCGTTGCCCAGGTCGGGTGGGCACTTAATCTGCTCACTGGGGCTCTGCTGGTTCTGGAGGTCCACAAAAAAGTACAAGGCTGTGAAGTTCTTGAGTCTGGGCCTGTCTGGGTAGGTGATTTGGCAGTCGAAGGAAATGGCCTTGTTGGCCAGAGAGACCAAAATGGGGGCACCAGTGTGGGTCACGAACTGCCCTCCTGCAGGGGAAGAAAAAGGAACGAGTGGGAGCTTACCCTCCGGGTCTCTTCAGTCTCTTCTACCTTCTCCCGAGGACCTCGGCTCACACTCACACCTTTCATGCAGTCACTGTGTGCGGGCACTGTGCCAAGTGCTTTACACAGAGAACTCTCCATCTCCCAACACACCCAAGGCAAAGTGTGTAAGAGCTCCACTTCACAGAGAGAAGAGCCCGAGGGTCGGGCAGGTCAAGCTGCTAGCTTTCACTCTCTCAGCAGGGATAGAGTAGAGCTACAACCCTGCCCAAGGCGGGCAGACTCCAGACCCCACAGTCCTAACCACTCTCCTGCTCAAAGGCCAAGAAGCCACATTGGATAAAAGCCCCAGTTTGGGAAGACCCAAAGCTGCTGAAGGATGAGAAGTAAAGAGGAAGGAGGCAGGAGACAAGATAAAGAAACGCTTCCTGGCAGGAAGAAGAACTTCTCGGCAGTGGACACACAGAGAGGAGCCATGGCTCCCCCCAGCCTGAAGGAGGAGGCATGCCAGGCATCAGGAGAGACAAGCCTTGCCCTGAATCGGAGCTCGGAGAAGAATTTGTCAAGTTTTTGTAGACTGTAACGAGCAATGCCCCAAGAGCAGCTTTCCAACAGCACAGAGGTAGCCCTCTGTTGGGGCCACGACCAGGACGTTCGATGACCGTTACAAAGGCAGGTACCTGTGGGAGCCTCCTCCCTCCTGGACACCGGGACACCCCTCCTCATCACAGGCTCCTAGGAAAACAGTAGCACCTGCCCGGCTGGGCCTCCCACCCTCCGGCAGACTCCCGGAGGCACACAAGCCCCCTCAGCTTCAATATGCCTCGTCCCCCAGCACCTTCCTTCTCCAGCAGCCGAACTGTTCTAAATTGAGGTCGGCAGCAAGCAGCCAAGAACATGCCGGCCAGGCTGTTAATCAGGAGAAGATCACGCATTTGAGTTACTCCGAGGGAGCTGCCAGATTTATTTCGTTGGGGAAATGGAGGGCCCCCTGCCCGGGGCCTGGTGTGAAGCCAGGCTGGACTCGTCTCTGGGCTCTTCCGCTGAGCCCTGCACTGGGTCCCCAGGGGAGGTGAGGCCAGGGCCTCAGGAAGACTTGGGGACAGGACAGAGGTGGCCCTCTAAACCAGTCAGTCCCCCGAAGCTCCGGCCGCACTGGTATTTTGAGCTTCCTATTGAGTAACTAAAGAGATCGCCCCTCCTCCAAAGAAGGAAAAGCAGTGTCTTTTCCAGGCAATGGGCTGGATGTCCCAGCGGACCGGCTTCGTTGTCCTGCATGAATATGACGATGCTCACACCTGGAGGAGCCCCTGGGCTGGGACCCAGGGCTCTCCTCTGCTGAGTGGGGCGGGAAGGATTTCACAGGTCCTTGATGTCTCTGGGCGCGACTGCAGGGTGGTCGTTGTGGCTTAACTACAACACTATGTTCATACTGTCCTAAAAACAAGGAGCACTGATTCAGGGCTGAAGCTTGCCTGGGACACGGCGGCCAGGGCAGGGGTGCGGCGGGTGGAGGAAGGGGTCATTGCGTGATCCCGGGTAAGGACAAGGGGCCAAGGGCTGAGATGGACTTGATTTGCCCTCCCCGGCAAGGCCACACTGCAGTCCTTCCCCCCTCCCAAAGGGCCACTTCCTGTGCGCTGCATCCACCCCTGCAGGCCCCCCTGCCTGGGACTCCCACCTAGTCCTCCAGACTCAGCTCAGGACCCACTCTGACTTCGAGCCACATTCTCCTGTTTGGCACTCCAGGCGGCCAGTGCTCCCTGCTGGGGGTTGGGAGGTGGGAACCTGACCAAAACCACCAGGAAAGTGACCACACCGGGGCTGGCACTGAGGGCTCTCCTCCCCCCGCCCGGGGCCTCCTGCTTCTCTTCTTGGTGTGTCTAAGAGGCCTGGGGAGGCTGGGCGCACTGGCCATACCATAAGGCTGTTTGTCCTTCCTGTTTGTCCTGGCAGGAAGCCATCCATCCACAAAAAATTGTCTGCATTTGAGGTATCCTTCTAGAAAATGATGGAATGTGTTAGTGTGATTAAGCCAATCTTTACAATTTGGGGGAAATCTTTAAAAATAGAGGACTGTCATTCCGTATGCTTCCAGGATTCGTTATTTTAAGGTCAGAGGGTTAGGATCATGACCATGCATGGCCCCGGCTTGGGTCTGCCCTAGAGGAGAGCCTCAGACCTCGGGAGAAACCACAGTCTCCGTCCGAGTGAGGAGGGAGGCAGTCTCTGTCGATGGGGGAAGGACAGCCAGTCTGGGGACAGCAGGTGAAAAGCAAGGAGAAGGAGGCCTGCCATTGCCGAGAAGGAGACCGGCTCTGGCCCGATGGTGCATCCTATGGCCTCCACCGCCCCTTCTTTTTTGGGGGTGTTAGCACCCCAGAGCCTGGACCACCGCAGCCTAGCTCCCACCCCCATCCTGGACCGTCCCTCCAAGACGCCCCCTCTGGGGTGCAGGCTGGTCCAGCTAGCTGCTAAGTACCCCCCCATTAGGGTTCAGTGCTACAGAGAGATTCATAGTAATTCCTGTGTCCACAAATTGCTTGCGGCTACCATTTGTTTACTCCCACGAACATTTAAGGAATACCAGTTAGGTCACAGGTCCCACCCCCGGCCTGGAGGGGCTCCCTGCCTGGCAACAGGGAAGCAGAGGGAGCCAGGGCTGGGAGGGCTGGTGGGAGGGAACCACTAAGCCTGTCTAGGGGTGTGGGGGAGCGACATGCTGGTGACCTGGAGGTCTGGAGGTCATCAGTGAATGGAAAGCAGGAATACACATGGACAGCAGGTTAGAAATAGCCCAAGGACAGAAGGGCAAGAAAAGATAAAGAAAGCATACTCTGGCTGGGCATGACACAGGCCCATGTCAACTGAACGCCACGACAATCCTTCGAGACAACATCTGCAGTCCCACTGTGCAGACAAGACCCGAGGGGGTCTTAGAGGCCCGAAGCCACAGAGTTCCTAAGTGGTGGAGCAAGATTTGAGCCCAGGCTCGTCGGTGCCAAGGATTTGACACCAGCCCCCCGGGCCGAGCCGCGGGGTCAGGGACACAGTCGAGTGTGGCCTGGCACAGGGCGGGGAGCGCTCACCCTGGCACACAGCACAGGAGACATCAGATGCTGAGGACAGGGGTCCGTCAGATTCCTAGCACGAGTCACAGCTTATCCCAGTTTTAGGCCAGGTGGCTGCATGACAGAGAGCAGGGGTGCAGAGAGGCTTGGAGAGGGCTGCAGGGGCACCTGGCCTGCCCTTCGGGCACCTGCTTCTCACCCCAGACCCAAAGGGGCTCCAGCGGGACCCTCCCAAAGCTTGTGGCGTGCCCCCGGAGCGCACGGGGATGGTGCAGTGGCTCGTGTCCATTGCACCTGGTGGTGGCGGTATCACCATTTGTCCCTTGTTCAGGCCAAGGCAGCAGGTCTGCCGTGGAACACGGTGGGCCGGGGCAGAGTGAGCCGGCCGGGGGATCCTCTTAGATTCTGCTCAAGGGCCGCCAAGAGGGGCACACAGCCCAGGGAGGAGGACTGGGGGGAGGGGGGACTCGGATTCCTGGGGCTGAGGAGGGAGGGAGAGCCATGGGAGGCCGGTTGGCACACCCCCGTGACCCACGGAAGTGCCCGAGGGGGTCCACTACAAACCCTGCGAGTGCCCGGGGCACGGGGCCAGCTATCCACAGCCCCTGACCAGCAGGGCTCCTCTGCCCTCTTCCTGCTCTGTCCCTGTCCCTCTCCACGCAGCTGACGCATGGGGAAGGACCACCAGGGAACCTGGGGGGAAGAAGGGAAGAGGGCCCTCACCCCTTATTCTCATACAGGTCCCAGACTCCGCCTCCAGCGTGCATCAAGTTCAGCCTTTTGGCTGTCACTCTGGTTGGCGATATGAAGAAGCAGGACTTGGTTTTGACTGTGAGTGACCATAGGGCAGAGGGGCCGGAAGAGCTCAGGCTGGCTTGGCTTTCCGTCCAGGTGCCGGGGGACGTGTCCCTGAGACCAAAGGCCTAAAGGGCCTCAGGAGCAACACAAAGTTGCTCTTCGGATAATTCTCCAGGAGGCGGGTGAGTCCTCGGCGCGGCCTAGGGCAGGACGGGCACAGGGTGGAAAGTGTCGCCAGGAGCCTGGTTTGTTTTCTGCAGGGAGATGGATTCATTCAATTCGCAGAGCTCCCTGCCTGAGAGGGAGAAGGGCCTGGAGGCGGCCATGTGCTGTGAGTGTGAGGGCAGAGATGGGGCAGGTCAAGGAGGGGATGAGAGTGAGGACGGCTGGGCCTCCCACCTGCCCGAGTACACCACTCTTTCCAGTGCAGGTCGGAGGAGAGAAGAACTGTGAAGGGCAGTTCCAGGGGGAGGATGGGAGAAGTGTGAGCCAGAAGTGGGGCACCCCTGCCTGGAGGGTCAGGTCCGTGGAGGGAGGAGGGCGAGGAGCAGGGCCAGCCCGACATGGGATTGGGAACAAGTTGTAGCATGGTGCCTGAGAGGACACTGCTCCCCAGGGCCCCCAGCCCAGCCCTGCCCCAGAGCTTGGTTACTCATAAGGCATCCTCGAGCCCCCTGCTGCCCCCCCCCCCACCTGCCACAAGCACAGAGAGTTCCACCGGACAGCACGGGCGACACCGCTTTGCAGGAGAGAGTGTTTTGAGGGATGGCGTGTCCTCCATCCCTCACTTCTCAGCAGCTCCAAGGACTGCTAAGAAGTCTGGGACCCTGCCAGGAATATGGGGTGTGGGGGGCTGCCTGGGAAAAACCTAGTTTCTTGAGGCATCAGGCCTGGGTTTGGACCCCAGTTCTGCCACCCAAAAGCTGTGCAAACTTGGGCAGGTGGCTTTCTTTCTCTGAAGCTTGGTGTCTCCCCTGAAAAAGAGGAGAGCAACAATGCCAACCTGACAGGGTGGTCATGGGATGAAATGGCGCCGGGAACGTTCTGAGGCAGCCACAGGGCCAGGCTGCCTTTCCCCAGCGACAAGAAAGAGGCAAGGAAGTCAGAGGAGTCCTGAGTCTTTGCTGAGTCTAGAAAGGCAAATGCCAGCCTGAGCCTTCTGCCTAGAAAGTACCAGGCCCACCGGGCAGGGCACACGTGACATGGGGTGGCCTCCACACATGACAGCCTCTCTACCGCCTTGGGCCCTGGCCCGGCCACAGGGGAGTGGGTGACCCCCTGGGCTGCAGACCCCGGGCCTGGTGCACCAGGCTCCCCTGCCAGGTGTCCAGTGTGTGCAGGCATGGAGAACATGCCCCCCCAGCAGCTTCCTCCTGCCCTCCCCCCTTCCTGCTTATCTGTTGCCCTTGTTGGGAAAGATTTTGTCTACTGCCCACTGGCGCCAGATCCTTCCTTTTCCAGTTCTTCTTTTGAATCTGTGGCCACTTGAACTTCAGTCTTGAGAGCTGGTTGGAGGGGCCCCACTCCCACCCTGGCCCAGGGACCCCATGCCAAGTCCCTGGGGGGAGGGATTCACAATCAAAGAACTTGCCCAGATGTAGGAAGGATGCCCACCCTATCTGCCCCCCC